>NW_020219332.1:108127-187158 GCF_003070985.1 Temnothorax curvispinosus | reverse complement strand
GCCCGAATCGTTATTCACGCGATCTTTATCTACCTCACTCAAGATTGACGTTTATTTCCACGCGAGACGGTGGTGTTCGATTTCCTGGTGGTGCTCGTTCCGAACGTTCCTCGTAATTATCCACGCGTGCGTGATCGTGTAAAATAAAAGATAAAAGATAATTAATAGATTTCTCTATTCGTTGAAAATAGGCTCATGATAATCTCGGCAATTACACTGAGATACGCTATTCTCGAAAATTCTATTTTGATTATATAAAAAATGTTCTATATTCGCTGCTCTTAGGTATATTTATACAAATTTGATACATGAGATTTTTTTCCAATCACATCAGAAATAAAAAAATTGGAATATATTTTCTAAGAAATTCTGTTCTGTAAGCTTTCTTTTATACTTTATATTTCTTTCATTGATGTGGCAATCACTCGCGCGACTTTACACGCGCCACGCGCCGCCACGTGGCATTAACTCGCCGCGTCTAACGCACGACGTGTTTCTTTGCCGTCGTTACCGATTTACGTGTAAATAATTTACGAGTGTACCGGAAGCGAGCGAGCGAGCGCGCGCGCGCCTAGCGGCAGCGAGAGATTATCTACGAAATACCGTTATTAAGGGAACGTTATTAATGAGGTACCGGGCGCGCGCGTTCGCGGCTGATGTAATAGTGGGTTTTCGAGATAATCGCGCAGGCACACACTCTAAGCGACTCGTGACAGACGATTACGGCGAGCGCAAGGGAGAAGGAGCGAGAGACGACGAAAGCGAGGGTTTCGTGCGAGGCTGGCTGGCTGGCTGGCTGACTGGCTGACTGGCTGACTTGGCGAAGGTGTTGGTGCTGGAATGCGGTATTACCATATCCAAACCTGACGTAACTTTCGTTGGGCAGTGACCTAGAGACGATCCTTTCGCGTGCAACTGCGTCTCATTTACGACACCGACTGCTCGGTCGTGCTGTTCGCATTTCACGCGTGCATCCTTGCTCCATTATGTTGTCGTTCTGCGTTCTGATGCGAACGCAGTTAAGCACGCCGGTGAAAAGTGATGCGTCCATGCTGATCCTTCGTTGTATCACGTATTATCACTCTTCTCTTTGATTTTTCATTCAGATTTGACGTCTTATCTTATTTGCTTGCTTTTCTCTACTCTCGATTTTATACTTTGTTTATTACGGCACTTATTCTTCCGCCCGACTCAAGAATCGTTTAAATTTATTTATCGTGTACATTTATTTAATTTATGAATTACTGATAATTAATTAGCTGCTTTTTGTCAAATTTATACGTTTGTTTATGTATCTCTGTATATACGACTCTTATTTCATTATTTATACAAGATCCAAATTAATTTAAGAATGAGAGAATTTTTATTTTTTTCGAGTCGGAGCTTTCTGTTTGATTTCTCGTTTTGCACAATAAACAGTTGCGCTTTGTTACGTAAATGCATCGCGCGATGTACGTGTGACAAAACCCATCAGTTAAATATTCCTCGGTAACTTGGAGTCTAGTGGCGATCTCCGCTCGAAGAGTGTTACGCGCTTGTTGCCATTAATAATATCATCCCGCGAGGTATTGCGACGCTGGCTAGAATCGCTTTTTATTTTCTTTACTAATGCAACAGCTGGTTAGATGACGTCATGCGACTCCTACATACTCGCCAGAGTAGCGATGTACTCAACTGCGCTGAAATCTCACCGTGGAGGAAGATTTCTCAATTCCTGATCTCTGGATTCTGTCCCGATTATCCGTAGTACTTTTCGTAACCACAATTTAGATTCAATTATTATCTATTACCGCACGTTATTAGAAACGCATTTTCATAAAATCACGAGATTAACTTAAAACACACTAAATATCACCATAATTGATAAGTTATATGATTACTGGTCTTTAACATTTCTTTTTATTTACAAGCGTTAGTATTAGTTGATCAAATAAGAGACGGGAAATGTTTGTCTCCAATTTTTACAATCGGAAATCACAAGTTGCAATTATCGTAGCGAGACGAGATGCCAACTCATGCGCACCGCTGTTTAAGGAATAACAGTTGTTGATATTTTCCCGAGTAGCCATTACTTTGTATCCTATCCCTTCGCTGCCGTACGCGTCGCCCACGGTGTGCCATGCACACGCCAAACTCAAACGTCGCTTCGTCGCTCCGGGAGCCAGTGTTTGTCAGTCATCTCGTCAGGTCCGACGAGTGTTTGCGGTGTTTGCGCAGCCTCGAGTGAGCTGGTTAATGCTCGCGCGATAAATGCAGTCGAGTGATTCTTCGCCGCTCGTCTTCCTTTTCCTCTCTCGGCGTGCTCGCCGCGTCCCGGGCGTCCCCGTCCTCCCCGTATCCTTCTCTCGCGTTCACCGCGAGAGGATAACGTTGTACATTTTAAGCGCGCGACGACTTTGATTTATGGGGAAATCGAGCGTACTCCGTGTTTTACGCGCCGGCGAATCCGCGAACACGGGATAATATTTTCTCCCGAGATATCATAATCGCGAGAATCTTTTGCTACTGTTCCGACACGCGTATATATATGCGCGGCTCTCTGTCTTCGCAAGTTCGTTCTCGCCCTCGTAAACGCGATATTACGATCACGATTGAAAGCTTAAAAAAGAGAAATAGTTTATAATAATTTAATTGATCAGCAAATGAATAACTATCGATTATTGAGAATTTATGTTTACTTTTGTATGGTAATAAAATTTTATTTATTTTAGTTAGAAATGTAGAAGTTAACAGGAATATTTACTTATAGTCTTACTTTTGGCTATTATGGTCTTATTATTTTTACTATTTTTATACTATTATAATCTAATGATATTATATGTTAGTAAAACGCTGCTCAGATCAATCTCTTTCTTTCTGTTTTCTCACTTACCTTGTATATGATACGTTTAGATTTCTATCTTTACGTAGCAAAAAAGTTTTGAATTACTCAAGTATATTTTGCGATCAGCTATTCACTAATGCATCTCTATCCTATATGGTGCTTAAAAAAGTAGCGTAAAAAAACAGCTTTTCTTTTGATGCGGTTGTTACGAAGGCGAATTGATTCATCGATTCGGAAGTAACTCTCCCGATTGAAAACGAGGCACCGATACTCTCCCTTCCGCGAAATTCGTTATCTGTAGCGCTCAATCATTCCGAGGATCATGTTCCTCGCGGATCGATTCGCGTATGCTACATTCTTCCAATGTGAGAGAGACAGAGAAAGAAGGACGGCCGGTCGTTGTTTGCAAGCTGCAAGCAGGAGGGCAAAAGGAACTCGAGGAGAGGCTTCCTCCCTTTCGCGCTCTCAAAGGCATCGGAGCAGAGATCAGATAGGGCACCTCGGCCCCGCGGCCGGACTACAAAGTGATATCCGACGGAGATATTGTGTGTGTGCACACCGTGTTCGCCGATTACGTAACTCTGCGGCGAGCGACCGCGGCTGATTCACCGCGGGACCGCTCGAGAAGCAGGGCCGGCCTGATGCAGCAAGCAGAGTGCAATTGTGTGCCGAGCCCCGCATCCAGATAATATGCAGGGTGTCATACGCATTATATACGTTATATGTATAAAATAAACAATATAAATTTTTTTAAATGTAATTATATGAATATGATAAATGTGATATATAGTGATACAGCAAAACTGATTTTTTGCTTATTTTGACTTCGCGCGAAATGCGAGGCGAAATGCGATGTTTACGGATACTGTTGCAAAGAGTGTGCACACATATAACCGAAGCGGTAAACACTTGTCACGGTCCGTCCGATTTTAATTAATCAATTTGCATTAATCAGGACGCGTTGCATCGTCAAATAATTGAACTGGCGAAATAAGTTAGCGACCGTCACTTTGACTGACGGACGATGTCGAGTAATTGAAAAATGATGTTCAGATTGGAAGTCGGATTTCGCTCGAACGTTTAATTAACTTTATAAATGGACCTGTTAGGCACGCTGCGATTTTTCACACCTGGCCCAATCTGTCGCGTACTAAGATTTTATTATCAACAGTTTGAACACTACAAAGTCGTCATTCCCGTGTTCTCTTTCTTATAATAAATCATGACGGTAATTTATTATGTGCCAACTAACGCACACAAGGGTTAAATCTGTTCATTTATCGTATATCTCACTCTCGCGATTTAAGGAACTTTTTTTTCCTTAGAGAAATAAGTTAGATAAGTTTTGACATCGTAAATTTTCGGGCCCTAGACAGTGGTGTTCCGTGAAACCTAGGCGATAAAGCGTCCCTGAAACGCGAAAAACAGGATATAAGTATCACGTGGTCTCGTTTCGACGATAGTGGCGCGATCCCTCCTCAGCCTCCTCCGTGAAGCTCCGAGCCGGCGCGGCGCACGGAACGTCGATCTTATCTCGAACCGCGTACATACATACGACTGCGCGTACACGCGATATCTCGATCGTGCCCTCATCTGCATGCCGCGGTAATAATTCGACCGGGGCTACGAGACACGATGCGTTATACTGGTCTCCTCTCTTCGGGCCCGGCTGCCCGGAGAAAACCGGGCCATGGATCGCCCTCTTTATCCTTCTTCCTCCGGTTAGCCTCCCGTCGTCTCCTTTTCTTTTCTCAGCTCGGCTCCGGTTCGGCCCCGACGGATCAGCGCGCATTCAATTACCCCGACAAAATCAGTCGTGATCGCTCCTCGACTCGAGAGGTGGTGGCCATTTATATTAATTCACGCCGGTGATCTCGAGCGTTAATGACAAACACCCGTTTGCCGTGATCCGGCAGCCACGTTCAGGCTGTCGTAACCGATATTTTTTCCTCGCCGAGACGACGCTATTAGACGACTTTCGTCGATCGCAGATTCGCGAAAAGTTGAAGCAACAACGTGTGCGAGACAACGTCAAAAATTTTTATAAGCCTCCTTATCCTTTATTCTTATTGAAAAAAAATAACACTCCAATCTAAAATTAGCATAAAGAAATGTTGTGGGACTGGTTGTCGACAGTATCGATTCTGCTTGTTTCCATCGTCATTCTCCCCGGTTTGCCTAGGCGTGAAATTGGCCCCGGCAACTGCGCGCGATTGTCTTAAAGAACGACGTCGACGCGGCGCCAGACTGCGCGGAAAGAAGCGCTTCTAACTCAACCTTCGTGAAAGCGACTCGTCGCTGCACAGTTTACACAGGCAGGATTGCAGAATTAATTATGCGTCGGAACATTGGCCGCGCCGCGGGAGTGTGTCGGCAATATCATTTAGCGTACTTCCGGCGGAGCGTTTACGACCCTTTTTTACGCGATCATCCGACGCTTGCTGTTTAACGTCCGTACTTGCAATTGGTAATCATGCACGTTGAAAATCCGATTGTCTGTCACGCCCTTTGCGTTACGCATCGCGAATTTTAACGCAGGTTTTGCTTAAAGACAAATGTAAAATCGTTTAATAACTTTTCTGCCCATTATAATCAATAATTGAAAACAAGCCAAATATAATTGGATAAAAATTTTTGCTACTTTTTTAAAAGATGCTTTTAAAATTACAGTGGCTATTTAATATGATTATATTAAATCTTAATCTTTTTTATTTTATTCTAAAACATTGTAAGCTGCCCGTATATTCATTTTCGGTAAAATAATGGATCTATGAAGAAAATTTGCATTGCTAAAATGGACATGTGCTAAAGAAGTTTTGCAATGCTCGAAAGAGCCTGTGAACGTAAACAGAATCATCATTGTTCAGTTAGAGAAATCGCCTTTTTTTTCTTTTCCTGGAGAAGGGTTGTCGACCTCGGAATAATTTTCCCGCGTGGGCAAACGGGGGAAGCTTTCCCGACGCGCTGGCTCTTTCTTCGGCCGGAGTTTACGAGTTTGCGCTTACGAGGCGATTCGCGCGTAATTGTGAATTGATCGGGCGCGCGAGTGTCGACACTTGGAGAAAAAAGAACCTATCTTGAGGAGATGAAAGAGAGGCTAGAGAGAGAGAGAGAGAGAGAGAGAGAGAGAAAGAGAGAAAGAGAGATAGAAGTGCGCGTGGGCGTGCTCATTGATAATCCGACAGCTGACGTCTGAACGCGACTAAACGCAACCTCGCGCGATGCAACGTCGATTTCCAACTCTCGAAGACGTTACTGAATTGAATATACACACTACATGTACATAAGCGCGCAACTAGAGAAGAAGGTGAAAATATATTGGTTACCTATTCTTTTTTTTATTTTGACTGTTTTTATAAAACGTAAAGACGTAACTTATAAGATTAAACTGCAGGGAACACCGCGATATGAAATGGGGATTCCAAAGATATGAATACAAATTATATTTGTATACTACATACCAATAAATTTTTATATATTTTTTTTTAAATGAAAAATCATATTTTGAATTTTCTGCTCACTCGCATATCCTGTTACCTTCTTACGGATGTTGATACATACAGATTTTGTATTATGAATCTCGATCGCTATGCGCTATTTATTTTGATCTCAGAGGGAGAGAGAGAGAGAAAGAAAGAGAGAGCGAACCGGCGTTCTCTCATTTGCATTCGCGAAATCTATTTTCTGAAAGCGCATAAGAATTAAACGACCTTGCGAGTAACTCGATTGCGGCCCCGCTTCGAGAGGGAAAGAGGGACGGCATGTCGATCTCTCGAGAACATGCGTGGGTGCGTCCATTGATAGCCTGGTAACCGATGCGTAACCACGACCATGCCGCTACACGCCGATTGATTGAGCCGACCGATTGCGCGCCCCAAGGCGCTCGCACGTATATGCCGTCCCTTTTACGTTTCTCTCGCTGAGCAAATTGAATTTTCACGAGGGACACACTGTTGAGAAAGCGGAAGAGCGTAAAACCGTGGGTATACTTTTTTAATATCCAACCGCGGCTGAGTGAAAATTAAAATTCAGCTCGCGTGTGCACGCACGTTGCGCTGAGCACGCGTATGCAAACCACCTGTCCGCGGCTCTTCCGTCCCGCACTCTCATTTCTCGTTTTTCTTTATCCCTTCTTTCTTTTTTACGATCCCACCCTCGACTCTTTTCCGGCGCACGTTCGCTCTCTTTCTCTCTCTCTTGGTTCTTATCGCATCTTGCGGTTTTGCGGCGGACGCACCCGACGCACGCCCGCCGACCTCTTTTCTCTCGTTGTCGTATCGCGGCATCCTCCAAATTGAAGGGGCATCTTGTACCTTTGTAATGTTAATTGACAAGCTAATTGGACGGTAGAATCGACTCGGTGCAATTCTCGCTCGTGAATGCAGACCTGCAAATTTCGGGCTTCAAAAGCGAACGCGAAACGAACGCGATCTCACGCCGCATCCGTTTTTTCATGTTAAACCTTCATTAACCGGAGTAATCAGGGCGACTGCGCTTGAGAACTGGATTAACGGACGCGCAGCACGCCTCGGTGCTTCGTCGTAATAAACAGATTAAGGGTACCTAACCAATTCCCGAGCTTGAAAAAATAATTACGAAACCGCTACGAGACGGACGGGCGGGGCCTCTGGGGAGGGGGGGGGGAAGACATCGGGGGATTAATCTGACGGCAATATCTCGGTGGAGCAACGGCGAATTAATTTCGTCGGTGCAATTAAGATATCGTCGAAGGTGGACCCTGCCTGTGTGTGTCACGATCGATCGATTACTTCGAGGAAAAGCAGGCCGGACGCGGTATACGCGCTGTCAAATTCGCTAAGTAATATACACGGTCGCGTTGTAAAACCGGAATCGACATGTTATTATGGATACATACGCCGGGCGTCATAAGTGCCATCGCGTATAAAAGTACGATGTATATCTATATATCGATATCGTTCCAGTATACTATGCAATTAAATTTTGATGTTGCTTGACACACATATAACGCAAGACGGATGATCCTATCCGTCAAAGCTAAAGACGTGAACCTATTTTGCGCTGTTCCCTTTATCTAACATGAGTAATCCTTAATTTATCCCTCGGCTTTGTATTTAAGATGTGACACGTGTCAAACGCCGGCTCTCAGTTACCGCTAATACACGTCGCCCATTTCTTTACCGCGGCCGATGATTTATGAATATCTAGACGTGAATTTCTCGAAAAGCGCTCTCCTAGTAATGCGAAGGTATTTATGACGATAATGAAAGTTGTCTCCTTGCGAGATAGACGACGGCTTACCGATCCGACGTAAGCCCCCGACACTTCTCGTTCTTACTTGGGATTTGTCTAATGGGTTGACAAATCGAGGCCACCGACGGTAGCTCGATGCACACACGTACTCTTTGCTTTCGAGCTCTCGTTAGATCGGTAGGGGGAGAATAAGAGAAACGTACCCGTTAAACGCGAGGAAAGGAGGTGTTGAAAATAATGGTCCGCGTTAGCGAAAGGGCTGCTAATTAATCCTGGCTAACAAGACGCGGTAACAAAATGATCAAAATACTTTCAAATTCCTTGTCTCGCGTCCTTCGTGCCTCTTGTTAATCGTGCCGAGAATAGATTTTTCGCAAAAGATCGCCTCGATATCGATCGTAACTAACGGCGCAGAAGTTACATTGCAACATTCTTTTGTACGCCGTGTAATGGCACCGTAACAGTTAGATGTAAACGTCAATGACTCGTCATGACCAGCAGTCGATCACCGATTTCACGTTGTCAGATCGGAGACGCTGATAGCGCGTGTTTTGGCATAATCATCCTTCATTAGCATGACTCTACGAAACGCGTCCGCTCCAGGTGGATGCGGATATAAGCGCGGAGAAAGTGAGCTCTATCTAGGAATAAATCGAAAAGGTAGTTAGGCGATCACCGTGACAACTTGATCCGGTGACAGGATTCGTAATAACGTTCGAAAAAAAATGTGTGATGTCAAAATATATATATATCAAAAATTCACATTATCGTTGCTTGAATTTGAAAAATTGCTTTTAAACGATATAAAATTAAAAATTTTTTTCTCTTTATATAGACAAAAGAGAATCAATATACGATAATTGCATGTTGCATTAAATACACAATCGTGCAAATTTATTTTTTATCTCTTAGAACGTGGAAAATGACTTACATCGTGGTTTTGCTCTACGGCGCAGTCGCAATTCTGAAAACAAGTTTATTAGAGCCGTGCTAAATCGGCTTTTTTTTCTCTCGCGTAAAGTACGGAGGAAAAAGAAGATCGATCGCCCGAAGGTTACGCCTTTCGTTTTTCGCCATAGCGGGATGTATCGTCTTGCCTATTTAAGGTGGAAAATTCACTCGTTCGTTACTATCGACGCGATACGTGCCATCTGCGTCGAGTATGTTGGATCCTCGACGCGCCGTCACATGCCTGTGTACGCGCGTGTACGTTCCGTTACGTAAGAGAGTGGACATGGGCCTTAGGATTGTAACAGTTACATTAACAATACCGAGAAGCAACTCATGATGAGATCTTGAACGCCGACAATTGCGATAATTTGCGATTCGCGAATTCTTAACGCAATAATAAGGCAATATATTAAAAAAGAAGGAATGTTGTTTAGTCTCACAAAAATTCAATGTATAGTTCATAAAACAAAAAAATATATATATATATATTTTTTTAATATATATATATTTGTATATATATATATATATATATTTGTAGGATCCGAAATCAGGATACGAAGTTCACTGGTAAAAGAGACTTTATTCGATACAGATAAGAGCGCAATGGCTTGACCGTTCACGGAAGATTCTCCTTCTCAACTAACTCTCTCCTCTCCTCTCTACTCAAAGCTCGCTTCTTAAAGCCGCCCCCCTCGCCGCGTCTGTCGGTCGCCGTTCGCGATAAGGCGTGCGTGTTTAGACGCCGCCGTCGAGGCTCGAATATCCGGTCTCTGGGCGCTGTCAACCGCGGAAAATTCCCGGTTCCCACATATTTTTAATATATATATATTTGTATATTTTATTTATGTTTCATATTTTTTCTTTTATAATTGGTTAATGATGCTAACTATGTAAGTAATACTAGTAAAGTACTATTAATAAAGTAGTTAACTAGTAAAGTAATTATTATGAAATTTACAGTTTATATACAAGAGATGCTAAATTTACTGCACTTTCTTTTATTCAATTTGTAATATAGAATAAAATTAACATTATTGTGACGATTATTGCGCGAACATCACTTTTTCACCTAATTTCTCAACGAGGGATTTCGCGAGCTAATATATCCTCATTACGTGAACAACGCGATAAACATTAGCAAACTTCTGGCAGCGTTTTAGCGAACAGGCTGTGATTTAATGGCTCTTCTCTCTCCGCACGTGTGTAATAAATATAATTATCGCGCTTACGCAACTATTCCTGTCAGATCACCAGTTATCGTGTGTACCTATTACTCCGGTTGGACAGAAGCTTATTTTTACGCATGTGAACGATCACATCCCTTTGTGTCCACCGACAAAGGCAGTTCTTCTATTTACGGGCGACGAACCTGAATCTATTTTGCCGCTTTATCTACATTGTTATGCCTTTTCTTGCGTTCGGTCGCTTGCCTGGACACCGCCTTGAGATTCGTATGGAACTTGGACCGTCGGCGCCTTGAGCTCCGAACACAAGGGAAGCATAACCCGAACTTGGTAGCAGCGTTGCTGATTGCGCCAGTGGACAGCCATGTCGCGCTTGTGACGAGCGGATCAGCCTGTTTTTCTAACGCAATTGAATTTCGCCTCGCGAGACCGCCATTCCCCCTCGTAATTGATCACCGTCTCTCGCCGTTCCCTCGTGCATCGTATAGGAATTGGACAAGGGAAAAGATTTACTGATCCATTTTTTTTCTGAAAGTCATTATTAAAAAATTTCCCCCGTATCTTGACGTGAGTGATATTGCCACGACAGTTTATTCCATTGCGTGAAATAAATAGAATGATATTAATAATATGCTGTAATGTGGCAGCACGATGCATTCGCAGAAAAAATATATATATTGCACAAGCAGCGAATCGCACAGGCAACGGCCCACTCCGACGATAGGTAGTAACGATTTGTTTTATTTACTCAGAAGATCGAGATTGGTTCGCATCTGCGGCGTCGTGTATTTTCGTTCGCTGGGATACATCGATATACGTCGATATATCTATTTATGAGTGTACGTAAGAGGATTTGGTACGAGCTTTCCTACGCGCGTCTCGCCTTGGCGCGTAACGCCCGAGGTTCATCCCACTGGCATAGGGGCTAGTGAGATTGCTGCACGTGCAATACGGCGGAATTCCGATGGGTAATCCTGAGAGCATACGGATGCCTAAAAGACGTATTTTTAACCGCGCGCTCTCTCATCGGAGAAGCCTGCTTTATTGTCACGCTTCGTCTTCTAGATAAAATGAAATGATCATTTTGTTACCAACATATTCTTTTTATCTAAAAACATATTTCATATTTATCTGAAATATTTTTCCGTGAGCGCGAGAAGAGTTACTGCTTTGAGAACAGCGATCGTAGAACATTATAAACGCCTTCCAGTAATCGCAGATTTTATCGTGTTTCTCATTTTTTTTCTTGAACGCATCTATAAATTCGCTTTTCGCGCCACAAATATTTCTGAACAATGAATCTTCTTTTCCCCATCTCATTCTCACTTATCTTCTCACGTTCCTTCGACTCTCTCCAGTCTCATTCTTTTTCTGTGGCAGCACGTTCGCTGATTGCGATTTATAATGTCAACCGGCCCAACGCGGCCAGAACCCATTGTCGCGAGATCGAGAGAATCGGTTTTGATCACACGCGTATAGGAAGCCATCGAAAACAGCTTGGGCATGTAAATTTCATGTACGCACGTGCGCACGACTACTGATTCTCGATCTGATCTCAAATCTAAATTTTTCCAGATTAAAATTTACCAGCTTTAAAAACTTATACAAAAGTTTTAAGTTTTTCAATTATTTTTTTATTAATTTTTATTATTTATTATCTTATTATAAAGTTTCATTATTATTTATTATTTATTGATATTTAATTTGCAAAAATCCATGGATTTCTAAAGTAAGTTTAATTTCGGTTTGATAATAACTTTGTCAGAAACACAATTACGCCAAATTGAGCAGAGGATTGACGAGAGACAAGTACGCCAAATTGAGCGGAGAATTGACGAAAGGCATTCATTGCGAATACGTTGATGTTCGGGAAAACTGGATCTTCCCTTGAGCACATCGGCTCGAAGAAGTAGAAGTTCTCCGCGAATGCGGATGTTGGGGGGAAAGGGAGAACGAAAGGGAGGGCGGCTGAGGACGACGAAGAAAAGAGAATGTTGAGAAGAAAGAGAAAGATAAGGAGAGCGAGACCGTAACGCGATGGGTGGGAGGGGGAATAAATTAAAGAACGGGTTCTCCCTCACCGCAGAACCTCATTACGTCCAACTTCATTTGTTTCCATTTTAATCGGGCCTCGTCCAACGGCAGTGGCGGCGGTGGCGGCGGCGGCGGTCCAGAATCCAGTACCAGAAACCAGAACTGCAACGAGTCCCGGCACCGCCGCCGAATGCACCGAGCCGGATTCTCCGGATGACGATGGCTGAGAGGGAGAAGGATGACTCTCTCTGTAGAGTTAGCACCCCGTTTGCAGAATTTCGATATAATATATGGAGCTCTTCCGCCAGAAGCTTTAGAGCCCTAATACGTTTAAAAAAAAACTGGCGATTAAATATAAAACTAAATAATAAAACTTTACTCAAAATTCCTAAGAAAACGCCAGATTTCCGACTAGAATTCCATTTAGTTTTATATTTAATCGCCAAAGTATTACGATTCAAATTTTTGATTGAAATAAAGAAATTACGATTAATCTTCGTATGACGAAAATGTGGAAGACACCCATATTCTTAAATTTCCTTTTCGATAATTATAATTGAAAGCTCTTTCTGAACTATGTCAGGAACTGTAAAATTCTTTGTAGAATTAAAAATTTCATTACATCGACATCCTCTCTCTTTCTTTCTCTCTAAAAATGGACTGGCTGAATTTTACTGAAATGGAAAGATATACTTGATAATGATACGAGCACATGCATCTTTAATCGGAAATCCTTTTTAGAACTCTATATTTAGAAACATTATCCGCTTTAAGAAAATGCAATTCTTTTGAAAAGCAGGAAAGTGATTACACGTCGACCGTTGCACGACTGTCGACACGTCGCCGCGTAACGGGTATAAAAAATAATTGTCCCATGAATTACATTCCACGTTAATTGGCGGCAAGGATAAATCGCAGGTATAACCTGCCATAGTGTCTTTATTTTCGACTGGGACGCCAATGCCGTTGCCAAAAGAATATACAGTATATATGGTTCCTAAATAAAATTGTAAATGAAAAGAATTTTCATAATATATAAGTCTAGAATAAATAAATGCGGTTTAAATCCCGAAATGGGGGTTTGAAAATATGTGCGTGCAATCCTCGACGAATGTTTTTTTATTCGAGAAATAAACAAAGTCCAGACTCGCTAGCTTTCCAGCTCTTCAAGCATAAAAATATAGGTTGAAAAGTGCAATGTCGTGCCCCTCGAATCGGTTCACACGGATGAAGCTGCCGAGAACTTCGAGACAACGCGGTCGCGCATGCGAAGTTAAACGGCCGCGCGAGTCTCGGCTGTATTACGGTCCTAAATGCCATTTTTACGGCCAGGAGAGGCGATCCGTGCCCGTTTTACGAACGGCGACTCCGTGGAGCAAAATGACCCTTAACAGTGTCGGTAACTTTTCTTACGTGGCGGAGGGCCCACGCCGGGACGCAGAAACCGTCTGCGCCGGCACAGAAAAGAGAGGAACGTAGAGACGGCGCGGCGCGGCCGGATAACGAGTCGGTCGCGAAGGCAGAAAGACAAGGGGGGTTAAAGACAATGGGGCAGGGCAAAGGAGGAAGCCGCCTTTATTACAGAGCACGGCCACGATGGACAGTCAAACGGACACCTCCCCGGCCTCTCCTTTATCGGTCCACTTCGCTTTATTACTGGTGGCGAAACGGTCGGCCCAAATTAAGCGCGTTTCGTTAAAGCGAAATTCGCGAATTTTCAACACTCACGCTGCCCCGTAAATCGCGCTCGCGCAATTGACCGCGCTTAATTAGAGCAAATACTCTCTCGGTGCTCTCGACGATTGCTTTTGCAATCGCGGTGACTCGCCGCGCCGCATTGCACCGCCCAAATATTTTCGAAACTGTATTGAGGTACGATTGCATGTGCACTTTGAAAGCACTGATCTTCTTGCGATGGTTATATAGCAGCTATATATATATATTTCTGAAGATTTTAGTGCTAGGAAGAAAAGTAAATATAAAAAATAAAATTTCTATCATTATATTTAGCTTATGTAAAAAATTATATAAAAAGTAATATTGTTAAAATAGAAATTGATGTATGAAATTAAGTCTAAACTTCAGTTTTAAATTTTCCTTTTAACATATACAACATTGTGAGTAATTGTGAATTATTGAAAAGTCGAGAACAAGATAATACGAAAGATTATCTTAATTCTCGTTTTATCTCCCGTGCCTTTTAGCGATTATTCTTTTTAAATCGACCACGTTTCTTCGTCCAGCTCCTCTCACGCGAGCCGAAGAGTCCGATACGCCGATGGACGCCTTACTCACGGCTGAATCATCTGACGATTAACCTTGCCTGCCTTAATCAGCGATTAATTCCGCGCGACGAAAGTGCTGCTCTCGACCCGCAGCTCGGTTGCGCGGTGTTTTTACCTGGAAATTGGAACGAAGGGGTTGTACGTGCGTCGAATCGATCAAGCCGATCTCGCGACAGAAATCGTGCGGACCGTGTCGACATGACTGCGATTTCGTAGAACGCGATAATATATACAGAATGAGGTAGACTCTCTAAGTAAACGGTTCGTCGCATTAGGCCTTAACCCTTTGATGCACATACTTTCAGTCTTATAAGACGTTGTTGAGATAATGTGAGTAATTGCTGTTTTCTATGAAACCAGCAAATATAAAAGCGGAGATTGTCATGTACCTCAAATGTGTTTGTACGCATTTGTGTTAATTAATTGCGATGATTGATTTTATTTTTTTTTTACCTGTACGTGAGCGAAAGATTAATCCATATTTGAAAGAAATGCGAATGCATTTATTGTTTATCAAGAAAATACAATTGCTACTTTCATCATAACTCATAGTCCGAAAGCACTTTAGCGGGATACAGTATTTAACGTAAGATCCGCAACATAATGGTGATTAAACGTTCCTAGAATGTGCGTTTTCACCACTAGCTGTTGTACGGTTGCATCAGACACGCAGTTACATTGGATCGAGAAAACTCGCGCGATCGTCGAATCTCACGGTTAGCGGAGACTTCTCGGGTAATAGCCTGTAAACGGGCAAAAGATTGGGAAATTAGTTGAAAAAAAAAAATACCGAGAAGGCTCGTGCTGTTGGCGATGACAAAACTTTCTTGGAAACCGGTGAGTCGCTTTCGTACTCGAATCGCTGAGCACACTTGCGAGATTGTAAGCGCGCGGAAACGCGGGGGACGTGAGATTTTTAATCCCGCGACGGGACCATTTGTTGCAGCGTTTTCTTTTGTCGCGGCAAGCGAAGTGCACTGTATAATATGTACGATATACGATATTTTTATGCCGTAAAGTTTGGTGACCGGTTCTGCGAGGACAGACTCTTTTCTCTTACGAAAAGTACGGCGAGGCTCGAGCACTTTGTACCAGCCGCAAATTATTTCCGCCGGTGATGTCCTCCATTGTCGGCAGATAAAAGACCCACCCGGGAATCTCGCGGGACAGCCCCTGGGAAATGTTTTCGAGATCTCCCGGGCTGGACGGATCGTAAATATTGTGAATTTTATTGCGACGCGGACCCAAGGCAGCGCAGCTTCTCGCGACGCGTCGCCGCGAGAGATATCGACGATAAAAAAAGTCGCAGACGCGCGTTACGCGCGTCTTGCGTACGAGTATGCGTTGTTACGGGATGGGGTTTCGTCCGTTCGTTCATATTGCGATTACGGCTTATTTTATCGGAGGAAGTCCAGGTATGTGTGTGTACGCTGTTACAGACACAACAGACAGTAAAATCAAGTGCTCCAATTTTATGGTGTCGGGATACACCACCTTAACACGTGTTTACTTGTGCAAGTCTCTCGTCCGCGTCTCTGCTCTCCTTTCTCTCTCTTTCCTCCTTTCTCTCTTTCGGCGTGTTCACGCTCGGCTGGGCGTGTGACTGGTCGAGATAAATCGCGGGCCAGTTCGCGCGAGTCCTTTTGACTTTTTCGCCGATAACACGATCGCGCCGAACGACTGCGACTCTCGATACGCGTGCTGGACACGCGTAGATATGCGCGTTTTCTTATGCCGATTCTGCAGCTCTACTTCCACGCTATCGCGTATCGGCATCTTAATTCCGGTATAAATCATTGCCACCGCCGAGGAGAAGCTGTAAATTAATACGCGCGTTCTCGATACTCGTCCCGCCCGCTTGAATTTCGGCGCGATCTCGCGTGTAATTTTGCAAGGTGCATTCCTCTTTTCTCTTCTAATTATAATAATGCGTAGTGCTACATTTTTCAGAATACGCTCTAATAAGAGTTTATATTACAATTAATTATATTTTTCGCTCTTTTACGCAGAACCAGATATAAAGTTGCTTGTCGACGCACGGATGATAATACGTTAAACACAAAATATATTTAATATTAATCTACGCTTTATACTGTTTTATAGCTGGCAGAAAATAAACATGAAAAAATATAGTAATTCATATACATTTGAAACGTAAAAATTTCATGTACGATATAACGCCTTGGTTATTCTTTTGAAATGGATAGATGAAGAAACAACTTTGGGTTTCCTTGTGTCAAACATCGAAAAGCCAAGCCGCGAGAAAGATAAGAAAGAAAAATTTTCAATCGTCTTATTTGTGCCCCAAGTCCCGACATTTCGACTAGACGCCCTCGACAGGAGAACTCTTGCGTGTACGACGTCATCGACTAGTTTTACATCGCGCTGTCGGGTCATTTTTTTCCACGGCGCCTTTCCACCTCCGTGAGTACCGATCGTCGCCCACGATCGCTAATCGGCGGCAGTCCTAGTGGCAGTCCGCGCGTCCGATCCTATCCGATCTGGTGGACTACGTCATACAGGTGAATGCGTCGGCGTACCCGAGTCCATTCCGCGGTCGACGGCGTAGCCATAATTTGCCGCTATATAAACAGGTATCCTTGCGCTGTAAAAATATTTTGCTAATGCCTAACGGGTGAACGGAAAATATTAATCGGACGCTTTTTTTCATCTGTCCCGGTTATTAATGAGAAATACATGCAAACAGGATTTCGAGAAAAATTCAATATCGAGATTAAGATCCATGAATTAACGCGTAATTCATTCATAGATATAGTCTAATTCTTGTGTATATAAGTATATAAGTATGTACACAACTTAATTTAAATGAAGCATTACTCGATTGAAAATTACGAATAATATGTCCAAGGTACGGATATTCGAAGCATCTCGCGTGATTCGCGTTCAATCGTATCTAGTCCACAACATCGCGGTCATCCGTTAGACGCAAATTGCGGAGGCAGTCAATCGGCGGAGGTAGGCGCGGAGGCAGAACTCGTCGCGTGGGTCGTCGCAGAGGCAGTCTCTGCCCTTCTCAGCTTCGGAAGAATTGAGCGCGATACCTCGCGGGAAGTACCACGCGATCGATGCCGATCGGCAGTGTTTAAGTGTCGCTCTCGAGTCCGCGGGGAAAAGAGGGAGAAAGATAGAGAGAAGAGGACAACGTGCGTTTTCGTGACGATAACGCGCATGGATATCGACGGATCGGCCGGGGATCCGTAGGTTAAAATCTGCGCTCGACCGCGTGTCGGCCATCGTAATCGCGATAAATCACGCTTAAAGGGCCGCCAGTCACTCTCTCGCGGGTGGAATAGTCCGATAATATAATCCAAATGCGTCGGAGTGCAACATCGAATAAGGAGATACGCGCGGCGACTTTGCTCGGCGAGTGTGGCAAAAATCGAGAAAAGTCTGAAATCGGAAAGGAGCGGAGACGCGCGCGGCGGAGACGAGAGGAATAAGGCGGCTGAGAAAGGATCGTCCAATAGGGAGGATCGATCGGTCGAACGGTGGGGAACGTCGTCGCTGCCTACACCCAACCTACGGCCGATCGCTTCAAGGTGACGAGGTATAACCCTCCTATCGGTCCGGCTTCGATCTAAGGCGGCTTCTGTAACACGCGCCTTTCGAAATTAAGCCAGATAGATCTAGGCGCCCGAGATTTTTCAGCGTCGTCGATCGCGGATACGACGAGAGTGTGTACACACGCCGAACTCCGCCACTCGGTAGCCGTGTTTAGAGATACGATCGAGACGCGTGGAGAAAGAACCCTCTCAGCTTTATCGGCCGTTAATGTCGCTTATGATTTACGTTCGCGGCTGATCGACGTTGTTTCTATGAGCGTGCTCTCGTAAACGTGGCTCGTACAATTTTGCTTCTTATCGAATACGACAACGTTCTATAATCTCGCTTCCTAACGACCATTTTTTTTGAAAATTTTATGTATTTATGCTAATACGTTCGATATTTGCTTTTCGATGCTTACGTAGCAAAACTGCTATGCTTAATTTACATAATAAGTTGGAGTTTGTAATGAGACGAGATATTGTAACAGGATAAGTTGACTACGTATAGAACGTGAAGAATTTCGAAAAATTACTCGCGAAATTTATTAGTTGGGCAAATTGAAGGTTCGCGCGGATTGGAACTGCGGAACCGAAACCGATTTGGACCGTTTCCGTGACTCTCATTAAGGCAGATTCCGCGAAAGATAGAAGGCTCGGGAAGTATTCGTGTCGGGTTACATCTTAATTTTCGAATCTCCTGCCGTAATCCACGCCCATCGCGTGCCACGAGGTCGTTAAATCATTAGCAACCGCTGCCACGTGGCCGACGGTTCGGACTCCGAAATGGTATAGCGCACTGTAATTTCTCGTCGGAATCGGAACATTTCGGGGAACATCGGGCGAAGCTGCCGTTGCATTTATTTGCTAGTTACAGTTTAATATACATTAAACCTTGGATGGGACACATCCCACATCATTTTTTGATATTAAAGATACAAAGTATCTCTAGAGACGTGCAGTCGTTCCATTTACAAGTTGTGGGATGGTCTTATTTCGAGGTATTAAATTTAAACGCCGGAACCCGGAGCAGTCACATCGGATAATCATCGATCGTGCACGGCCGTTTTTCTCGTTATAAAAAAGAAAAAGCTGGATACATCTGCATATAAATTGCGATGCTAATCGCCACGGATTACTCGCGTATGCCTTATAAAATAAAAGCGCTACACACGCGCGAGATATCGAATGGGACTCCTATAACGAGCTAGGAAGTGGAATTTTGATCGTTTCCTTAAAGCGCTCGTTCTTCTGTATATTCTTGAAATATAAATAACCGGTTAAGGCAATTTCACGTTAGAAATTAAATGCTGATTCGATCGACTCGTTAGATAAATTCCGTCGAATTCTCGCGTCGTGACTCCTCCGTCCCCCGAGGTAACCTTTACGTGGAATCGGCACGAATGGTCCGGGAGCTTAATAAACCGCGATCTCGCCTTTCTTTTAATTAGGTCCGATCACGCGATCGCCATCGCGATCGCATTTAAATTCGTGTACAAATATTGCTACACATTCTCTCCCTATCTCTCTATCTCTTTCTCCCGCTCGCCGTAGTCTCTTGTTATTGATGTCGTTCGTTTTATTCTATCCACTGCATGAATATTGATACGGCGCAATTTAACGTAACGGATGAGATCGTAAATCTCAAAGGAAATTAATTAAGGAGTCACGTGGAGTAAAATGCAAGAGTCTGCGTCACGCGCGCGCGCGGCCCGAATTGTATGCGCGGAGGTAGCGGGCGGCGACACCTCTCATTTGCACGGGTAATTCTGCAAATCGTAATTGAATTCGAAACCGCGCCGTCGCCCATTCAGAATCATTCGTCAAAGAAATGAATGGACCGAGAAGCGATTTCTTTTGCGGCGGTCCAGCGCGAATTCCTTCGGCGAGCGCGGGCGGGGCGAAGTGCAAATTGATCGGCGCGTCTATCGTTCCTTACGCGCGATAATCGCGTATTTGCGCAATGTTTCGCAAAAACTGAGAAAAGGCACAATCGATCTTTTGTGGCCCCGCGACGTTAAGGGAGTAAGGATTTGAAGCAATTTCGTAACAATCAATTTCTATTTTGAGCCAATAATTTTTAATTTATGACAATGACATATATTTTACAGATATTTAATAACGACCTTTTACATCTGCAAGAATCGAAACAAGTAGATGTTGAGATAAATAAAATAAAATGTTTATTATATTTTTTTGTACATATGTAATTTGTGTCTGTTACAGGTAAGCATTTATGGGAAAAAGATGAGCGCCTATAAAAGGCTGAGAGCCACATTCTACTTCGGTAAGGTAATACTTTAATGACACGATTTGCATGATGAATACGGTTTCGCGTATCACGAAAGAGTGTGCGGGTTTATGCAAGCGATCACCCCAAAACGTCGATCGAAACGCACGCTGTTGCAAAAGCGTGTTGCACTTTCCTTCGAAGAATTCGGCGTATGCGCCATTGTCATTATCCCATATATACGAATATTCCTTTAAGTCTTTCTGTGTCCGCACGTTCGAGTCCCGACGGGAGATGATAAAACCTGGCGGTCAACTGACGCCGGTCCCGCGATTGCGTACCGCGAAAACGCAAATATCCGCAAGAATGATGAATTCGCGCGGCTGTCCCATTAATTTTATTCGAACCTTCAATTATGCGGATGCGTTCTCCTCATTCTGCTGTCACATCGCGGCCGTGAGTAGACGTGAGGCAATTCGCAACCGGGCAGATATTCCCTGTCAGACATCGGCCGTAGCGAAAGTTTAATTTGCACCGTCCGAATTTTAATGGATCCCGACATATTGTGTCCCGCGCAGGTAATTCCTGTCGGATTTAAAGGAACCGCCGGTGCCGGGGCCGGCGCGGGGCCGGCGCGCACAACGAGAACTGCTCCCGGTTGCATCGGCAATCAAAACCCCGGGACCCGGGCTCGTTGTGAGACGAGATAAAGTCAATCTTCGTGGCACTTTCGTGGCCGTGTTGCATGCCGCGCCACGTCGTTCCGCGCGTCGCGCCTGCCTTCCCTTCTCGATACGTCGGTCCCGATATCGCAATAACGCGCCGCGACTGATTTCTCCCGCGATCGCTTGTCGACTTTGTATCATTATGCGCAAACCCGAAATTTCGCGACACCGAAACTGTCGGAGACAGCGAAGCATTAAAAGTTAGCCTCCCCTCTCTTCGTCCCTCCTTCCCCTCGAAAGCTCCGCTCCTCGAACGTTCCGATAACCGCTCGCGCGAAGTATAGGTATCGTCGGGGCGATATATTCGATACATCGTAAATTCAGGCGGGTAACGAGGCGACCGTCGAAAGTGACTCGAAATAAACGACAGGAGGAACCCCGCTTCCACCCTGTGTCCTCTCCTTTCCGTTTCCTCCTTCTCGCCTCTTGTGTGCGGCCACTCTGCCGGTGCTCGACGCAGCGGACGGTCGTAAATCAAAAAGCGCGACTCTCCCGAAAACTCTCTTCGCAAGACGGAGGGAGGAGGGAAAGTAGCCAGGGTGCCGCGAGGAAGAGAGGAAGCGGGAGAGGGGCTATGAACGGAGGAGGGAGCCGTGGTACGCGGGAGTAGCGTAAAGAGGATCGGAGACGGAAGCGACGTTCCCGCGGGATAAATCATGGACGGCGTAAATTAAAGCGACCGCTTTACCCTCGCGCGCTGCCTCACCACCGTCTTGGCCGTATCTCCTTTCTTTCTTCCCCTTTTTTCTTGGGTTTTTTTTTCCTTTCAAGTGACTTATCGAGCGGGATGCCGAGCCCCCGCGCATTCTCGGAAGCGTGGCGCGGCCGCGATAAATAAAATGCGCTCCGGACAAATTGTATCGGCGTTACAAGCTGTTCCCGAGACGGGCTGTAGCGGAGAGAGATTAAAGCGAGAAATATAAGCTGTGCTTAATTCAATTAGTAGGCAGTAGGCGAGGCAACGTCGCTTCTCAGATGAAGGGAGAAAACATTCGCGAGCGTCGATGGTTTCTTAGATTCAATTGATGGAAGACCAACATTTGTACAATGCTGTTCCTAATCTAAATTAATAGTTTTAATGATATCTCTGGTGTTGCATACGCGCGCGCGTAATAATATTTATATTTTAAGTCATATGCGTAAGAAGTTAGTAATTATTATTCTAGATCTTACGCTAAAGATTTAAATACATTCAAACGTGCTGTATGTGTTTGACATACATTCGCAATGTCGGAGCATTTCCTGGTATCTCGTGATGTTATTTCATACTTCAAGCAAACCTCATCATTCTCTTTGCGTGCGCCCGCGAACAAAGGTTTCGGTCGTGCGCAACGTTGAGAAAACGATGCGCACGTTATCGCGTCGCCCCAGGAATTTGAATGCGTGGCGAGGGTCAGTTCTCGTTTTACGCGCTCGTCTCGTAACGGACGCCGGACGTACGTACGGTCGACGCCGATTTCGCATAAATCGGAGAAACCTGCTCTCGCGGGGTTTTATCGCGCGTACGCGGAATGGGAGCGCGATCTTCCCACGCGACCGCAGATGCGTTCTCTCCGCTGCTTTACGTCGCGGCATGGACAAACGACATGTGAACACAACGATCCTCATCCGTCCACCCGTGCCCGTTCATCCTGCTTTCTTCGGCGACGATCGATTCGAGAAACAGCGTATTCTTGGATCCTGTGTACTTCCTTCATAAATGCAACACATTTTAATACGTCTAAGGTCGTTGATCATAGAAGTGAGGAACGTTAAAAGTTGCATTAAATATTTTTTATTAAATTTAATTTAATTTTCGACAAATTTACGTCTTGAGAACAAAAAGAGAAGTAGATTGGAAAAGAAATAGTATTTACTTTTTTTCATTACCCTGTCTAGATAAATTTTTTTTTAGAAACAAAAAGATCACACGATAACACAGCGAAGGAATTATCGTGTCTTTAGAAAATGTCACGGCAGGCGCGTCGATACAAAGAGATCGCGGGAACAAAGATCAAAGCGGAGTCGCGCATCTGCATTCCGACAGGATAAGGTCGAGCCTGGCTTAGCTACTCCGGTGTCTCGCACGCAGGTGTCTCTAATTGGTTATTTATAAGCGATTCTTAACCCGGCGCTGATTTACTGCGTTTAGCGGCACGCGCAGATGGGTTTTACACGAGCCAATTACAATCGGCTGATGGCACGATTATCTTAGTCATCGGTCAGCTGGCCGATCTGCCAAAGGAGATCGGTACGAGGATCGGGACGAGTGTTCATGCCGTGTCGAAGGTTCTTCTGCTAAACGGACGTGAAAACGTGTCGTCCTCGATGATGAGGTCGCGATACGTTTTCGGAGCTGTTCGAGGAAATCGCTGACAAGGTTCATCTTCGCATTAGTTTTGACTCTCACGTATTTCGACTTTTCTGCTTTCGATTTCTTTAGTTACATTTGGATATAATTAACAAATTAGCATTATTTTACAAAGTTCTATTTTGCATGTTATAGATATATGGAAATGTATGTTAAGTGTTAATTGGAATAATAGCCATTAATTTCCCAGTGACATAATTTGCGACTATTATATCGTGACGATCGACTAAACTTACATAGATTCCTGAGTGAGCTTTGAATAATATTCTAGTTGCTAAATTGCTAAATGGCGGCGGTCAAGAGTCTCTTTAGGAGACACCTTAGAAAGTCTACGACATCCTGACCGAGAATCGTCGTCTGGCGTGCTTTATGGCTGACTCCGACGTTTCCGACGTCGAGGATCGTTGTCGCCGCGGTAGCGCAAGAAGTCGAGTGATTTAATGGAAATGCGTTCCCACGCATACGCGCATCTTCTCGCGTGTCTCACGTCGCTCTTTTTTCACGCTTGTGTCACGCAGATTCGCGCGTATCGCGTGCGCGGCGCATTCGTCTATTCTATATGCCGTATTTTTGTACTTGAAGACGTTTGCCGTTATACTATAAATACATTTAGAAAATATTTATGTCGCATTTATTTAAGATCAAGCGGGATAAATGAATCCGTCGAGCAAATGAGGCAGTGCAATCTTTTGTTCGATAGCTATTATAATGGCAGTAATGATGATATGTAACAATAGTCCTTTAGTTTAATCGTGAAATCATTCTATGTGAGGCAACTATTAATTTTGTCACCGGAAGACATCGCGCTATTCTACTTACCCGGATTTCGATGACCACAATTTACCTCACGCTTTCTTACCACGCATTTGCCAATCGATTGAATAACATCTTCCCGATCTCACGCTTATGATTCTCTCTCGAATGCGCTTAAGAAGTGATATTTTCATTCATCAATAATTGATCATTGCTCTAACGGGAAACGGCGCATACTTTACGAATAGGATGAATGAAATACGGGACGTGCTCTGTCGCGCTTTAGCATCACAATCAACGATCGATAACTAACTCTTCTTAAGCGGTCAAACGCGTTTTATCGTATCTTCATCTACGCATCCATTTCCTCAGTCTGACCTTCGATTAGCGCACGCAATCACGCACGACATATCGCGCATTAAGTAATGACATTGCTAGTGGGAGGCATAATCTCAGCGATAAAGTCGTCAGCTCAATTAGGACAATTAGCCTTATCATCGTGCCTCGTCCGGACGTCGTTCACTATCATCGTTGAACCGGTATTGAGAACGTCAAACGTAAACTCGATCGCACGCGTTAGCGATCAAATTATTGGCGATTCGGCTCGTCATTCAAACACGGAGTTTCTAATTTTGACTAGCGAAATGGTCCCTAATTGCTGCGTAAATGTTTGCTTGAAAACAGGAAGCAATAAATTGTTTCGCTTGTTCCCACATCAAGCCTCAGAAAGCCTGCCGTTTCTTTGTGTTAGCGTAATCGGAAACCGATCCTCGACAGATATTATATCGAATGAGGTTTCTTTGTCTTTGCAGACGAGACCTTGCGGTGTAATAAAGAAAGCAATTATTTAATGACGGAGAAAATATTTTAAAAACTTCTTAAGTTATCGTTATTCGTTTATATATAATTATTCACGAGAAGATAATATTATTCAATTAAAATATCGGTCTGGAATGGATAACCGTTTATCTTAAATATCTTCTCCGACATGAAACAATTTCTAAATTACGTCTCAGAGTACGGTGTAGAGTTAAAGAAATCCTCTAAAGAAATCCCACGCGTGCAATAACCATGATGATTGTTGGAGTTAACGAGGAAGAAATCTTTTCGATGTTTCGGCGGCGGATCGAAGTTGACTTTACGACGTAGCCGTGTTGTATTTCGTAAAAAAGACAATTCCACGCTTGACAGGAGTAACGGTGCCGTGTCGAAGGGCTCGCTGACGTCGCGGCAAAAAGAACGGGCGTTCTTCGAAGATCAAAGCGTCGTCGTGCACCTCGAGTGCGCCGCAATGCGCGACGATGCTCGGGCCCGGGACCCACCTTGGAGTCGGCGATTTCTCGGACAGTAATCGAGCCAGTTACCGCCGGTAAATGACATATAACAACGTTAAGGATAACGTACGAGCGATTCGAACGCACCTATCGCCACCTGCGCTGACCTACAACTCTCCCAGTAGTAAAACACGTCCGGCCACGTGGAACGCTATTCGTCTTGGCGTAAATTATCCATCCATCGCCGTGATACATATTCGAGTCGTAGAGCATATATTAATTAAAATTGATATGCTGGCTTGTGAAATCTTGTAATTGATCTACCTTCAACTAGAATATTAGAAAGCGGGAAAAAATTCATACGTTCGTATATCGTATACAGAAACATGCATGTTGTGTTGGTAAATATACGTTGTAGATTGACAGGTGATTAACATTGGCAGGTGACTTGATGAATTTCCAGTTCGCGATTGCGTATAATCTCGATCTTCTGATTTCGGCTTCTCAATATCGATGTCGCGAGAAAATATTTGCGCAGTCGGATAAGAGATCGGAATCACTTTCGCGGTGACGATATTATTGAAGGATAGACGCGCGCCATCAAAAGGACTAATGAATCGCGTCTTGTACTCCGTCCGAATTCGAAAGTCCTCGGACAGAATAAAGCGCCTCCTTGTCGTCCCCGTCGAGTCGGCCGCGCCGAGATCGGTTCCGAGACTCACTTTCCAGAGCCGGCGAACATCGGCACGGGCACAAGAGAGCAGCTGATCAATAGCTATTGGTCGGCGGGGAGCCGTCGTGTCGCCGGCGCGGTGGCGATGTCGTCAATTTTTTTATTACGACTCCGGACACGAACGCAGGCGCGCACGCACACGAGCGCGTACGTAGGGACGAGACATGCCGCGTGCTTGAAGGAGCTTCTCGAAGGAGAGTTCCTTCACATCGGATTTCACAGATTGCGATTCCGTGATCTCGATTGCCTCTCCGGCTGTATTACTGACTGATACTCTGTATTTATTAAATGCCTTCGCGACGCTATATAGTGAATGATTAACTGTAATGATTTAAAATGGCAGAAATTTTAATTAGCATAGAAAGATTGTGTAATAGATGAAAAAATGATAAACTTGGATATAAGTTCGAAATCCTTCTATTTCGAAAAGATATGCATACATTTTTTAAACATTTAATTTAAAATAATAGTTCTGGAAGTTTATTGAATCCAATAGAAAGAATGATGCTAAATCTAATTTGAGAAACGTATGTATAATTTATTTCAAACTGCATAATTTATTTTGCTTTATGTATTGAATATTACAAGTTATTACATATCTTAATCCGATTACTGCAATATCGCTTTCGGAAGCTATCGGTCGGGTTGCTCGACGTGCATGCTTCGTCATAGGGATCTACCTTCTAACGAGCATCTGTATACATCCTGCCGAATGCCTCGGCCCCTCGTTCTTCCTCGCCTCCTTCGGGAACAATAGCTGATGCTCCAGCAATGGGGTTAATCTACATACGCAAATTCCAACGATAGATCTTAAGCAGCGAGAGAGAAGGCGACTACGTGTTGCCGGACGTACCCGCGTACGTCTTCAACAATAGGGACCGTCTCGCGGCCCTGGCCGGCATCCTCCTGAAGGAAGGACAATAAGCGCAGCTTGATGGTTATTGTAATCCAGCTTGTGTCTTTCCTCAGGAGAGTCGACAAGGGGGTCAACGCTCTGTGGAAGATAATTAATATTCCCGAGTCTTTAACAATTTTGAAGTTGCTGGAATAATGCTGAAAATTTTATAAGAAGTTCATAGTTTCGTAGAAGCTGAAGCCGGACTTTCCTTACGACTTCGCGATATTATTCTCCGGTCGCGGTTAGTTCGAGCACATCGAGGCCGCGTTTCTAATCGCGTTTTCCCAGCGTCCCAGGTGTGTTGTTACCCATCGCGGATGGCAGGAGGGAGGGGGAGGGAAAAGCGTTTCCCTCGCCCCAGGCCGCGGCGCACGATGACCGTAGGTCGAGGATAGCGCAACGACCTTAGAGGTCGATGCACTTCTCCCGTGCACTCGGTCGGCGTGCGGCGCGGCACGGCACGGCGTGGCGCGGCGTCAAAACAAGACCGGCTGATGCGATGTGCCGGTTCACCTCCGTAACCGGGAACAGTTCCCACCGTCTAGTCATCCGGGTGCTCTCCTCGCGCAAGGGGGAAAAGCGGATCCCTTCTGCCTCCGTTTCTCTCTTTCTCTTCCTCTTTCGTTTCTCTCGTCGTTGCATCTTTTCGCTTCGCACGCGCGCGCGCTCGCGCACGCACTCGCGCGAGCGCTCGTGCGATTCTGGGAAGCTCATGGAGGCGCAGCGCTGTCTGGCCGAGCCGGGGCCCGCTCGTCTGTACCTACCGAGGCACAAATACCCGCAAAGATGCCGGCGGGTGCAGAGAGGGTGAGAAACGGAGGAGGTGGAGATGGCAGAGAAGATGATGAAGGCGAAACGGGAAGGAGAAGGAGAGAGACGGGCGAGGAACAAGTAAAACCAGGCTGACTCGCTTACCCGGCTACCTTGCCGCGTATAGGAGAGATATCTACGGTATAGAAGAGCGAAGAGCCAAGAGGAGCCGCTTCTAAGTAGCTACGTGATCAGTGATAATAACGCGACTTGGAAACGTGGAAGATCGTACTTCCTATCCGCTGACCCCCCTTTTTCACATCGCGAATATGTACAGGGGGTTATATCATCGGGTTGGTCGGTTGTTTCGGTTCGCGCTACCATTGACGCAGTGCCGTGGCGACTGGGTAGTAGGAGGCATCGCCGCGGGATTTAAGTCCTATCATAGGTGCTCCCGGGAGTGTGCATTCCGAGTTCCCGGAAACCGAGAGCGGAGGTAACGGCCATCGCGTTGCTGCGCGTCCACCTGTTCTTCATCATCTTCTTCTTCTTCGTCGATGTCGATTTGCGCTCTCGCGGAACGATAGCTTTCGCAATAAAACGTCTGGAAGATCGAACGCGACACTCTTAGAGTGCATTTTTACTCGGGGTTTACGATGTTGGTTGCGATTACGAGCTGAGTGAGAGAGGAAAAGAGAGAAAGATACCGGCGGTAATATGATGCAAGTTGGAAACATGAGCAGATAACGATCTGCATCGTTAATTGAGCCGTTGGGCAAGATAATGCTACAAGACAATAAAAAAAGGACAGTATTTTAATTTTTTTAAATTGCTATGAAGTTTAAAAATTTATATTTTTATGTAGCATTATAAAGAATTTAGAATAGGATATTTAAATTGTATATTTAATAATTTCGTAAAGTTTTTCATTAATTCTTATACTGTTAGCTTACTATTTCCTATAATCAGTTGTATCTATACATCGAATAAGGAACGAGCCAGAGATTTCGAAAATGTACTCCTTGGTGCCTCTTAGCGGTACATAGTAGATAACTGCCATCACTTTTGCGTGATAATTATAGGCTTGCGGTGAGTCGATGAGACGAAATGATTAGAGCGTTAGGATGGTGATTATCAACTCGACAAGAAACGAATTCTCTAGGCTACTGATTGGTCGACCTTAAGACCCCGAGGTGCGGTAGAAGATCCCGCCGAATTCGAAGATCTCATCCTATTTATTAATTCGGACAAGTTAATGTGAAGAAACGATACTTACGAGCGATGGATTTCAATGATCCATTTCGTGAAACACCTCGGAGTATATTTAGCACCGGCAAATTGACGTCGATCCGAATCCGAGGGGATTAGATACGGTCAAACAAATCGCTCTCGATTATTCTCGGTATGCGTTAAATACGTCCAACTCGCAACGGAGTGTCGGTGTCACCGGCTACAGTCACGGCTGCAGCATTCTCCGCGCTGAGGAACCAGTCCTGACAAGAATCCCGGTCTCGGCTGATCGCCGGAGCGGAGTATTATCGGGGGCCCGGGCCGGTATTTCCAGCTATATCGAAACGGTTAGGTGCCTTCGATACAATAGGGCGGCGATCGTTTGTATCGAAGGTCTCGGCCTCCTCTTCATCGTCGTCGTCGTCGTCGTCGTCGTCGGGAATATCTAACCGCGCGCTCGCGTTTGCCGATTTAAACCGCGATTTTGCTCGTTGCATGCCCCGAGCCGAGCGGAGTCCCGGGATTCCAGGAGCATCCATCAGGCCTCGTCAAACCAGCCGGATCGGCGCGCATCAGCAGATCGGCATTCATTGGCCACGGACGGAGAAAGAGGAAAGGCCGGCGGAGGACGGCGAACAGACAGACGAAAGGGAGAAAGAAGGAGGCAGGAGGAACGCCGAGAGAGGAGACCTCTCTTTGCGAGAGTCGTCGTTCGTCTACACAAAACCTCCTCTCCTGCCTTCGATTCCCTCCGGTAGCGAGGTCGCATACGGTAGCAGCTTCTCCGCGTCGCGTCGCGTCGCGTCGCGCCGACAAGAAACTGGATAAAAATACGTGGGCACAATCAGCTGACAGATCAGTCGGTGCAGTAAATATTCTCATCGAGCGCGCAGCACGTGAACGTGTCTTGTCAAAACTAACGATATTCTTGTAACCACGGAAACTTCTGATACGACCGACTCTCTATCTTGGACCGTAATTCTGATCTCAGGATTTCCGTTAGTGTTCCTTGACACGTTGACGATGATACCGATCGACGTGGGATGAGAAAGTCCTGGACTTATCTTGCGTGTTTTGAAATTATTTTGTAGAGAAAGAATTAAAATTATAACACTTATTATATTTCATAAAATTAAATTCGCCCATAGATAAGTCATTTTATACATATTATGTATGTATAGGACACATTTCTTCAAATATTGTAGTTGAAATTAATTCAGATTTTTTTAAGCGATTGTCTTATTGCAAATACCTACAACTCAACCATCAATTTAAAAAGTTTATGAGGACAGTTTCTAAAATATTACAATTAAAAATATTTATCTTCTTTTAACGAATGTCACAAAACTCGATGTATTATTTCTATTTTTATCCGTTACCCTTACTATTCTACCGTCACAAGACGTTCTTTTAAGACGGTGATTGTTCTAAGATTAATGATAAAAGATCTCGCTCCTTGTTACCGCGTAAAAACGAATCCCGACGTCTGACACTTGACATCCGTGATATTTCGTGACGAAAGTGCGTTCCAGATCCTAAAACGATTTCGTAAGGCCCGCGTCAGCGCGATTCGGAGGAGAGAGAATCGGCGAGGAGCAATCAACGACGGTCTGAAAACGGATACGTGGCATTAGGGCGCCTTGATGCGATGATAATGGGTCTGCGTTACTGGGAGCGGTTAGAATCTACGATGACAGGTGGATCCGCTAATCGTTTGATGGTCTCCGCGCGGCGCGACGCCATTACGGTACCACGCAGGACTGTCTGTCACCCTCGTTTGCTCTTCACTGTCGCTGACGAAACCAGCTATGATAGCTGTAATCGCTCCTAACTGCCTGATGGCCGGTAAATGGATGATAATTGTGCTAGAACGGCACGAAGAGTTGCCTTCGGAGCGCGGACTCCTTCGTCACTCGGCTCACCGACCTGTGCGTACGCTTCGTGCTAGAAAGGGGAGAGAAAGAAACGTTCGGGGGGGCTCGCGTGCCTTTCGCACGGTCCGCAAGTATCGCTACTGGCGCCTGAATTCAGTTTTATCCCGTTCCTATTTTACAGATTTTATCGTTGCAGTGTGATATATAGCTATGTAATGCAAAGACAGATTTACTCCTCATCTAGAATGTATTTTAAATTCCTATTACATTTATACTTATAATTTATATATTTTATTTGAAAAATCCTTAATCTTGCAAACTTAATTGTCGTTTTTAATGAAGCTTTCGTTTCGCATTGTTTCGAACTTGCTGGGAAATTATAGTAACATTTCCTGATCGTTGTATCAAATTTTGCTGGACTTACGCGTGCAAAGGATCGTTTCTTCACAAAAAAAAAAGAATTGTCCGCCAAGTTTACATGTGCGATAACAAAAGGGATGAAGGTGAGAGACGAAGAAGCGCTGCGCGTTATCGAGAAGAGGAGATGATCCAGACGGTATAACGTTCTTCTGGAGTTCGTTGTCTCTCGAGGCACGTCTCTCCCGAGAATCGTTCGGACTATCTCGATGACTCGTTCCTCGTCCTTACATTGAGCGCAAGGTGGGTCTCCCCTGATCTCGATCGCTCTCTCTCTTCCCGAAAATCCTCGAGAAGTCGAATCAGCATCTTTAATTTGACATGTGCTCTCGGTAGCGCTAAATGTGATCGATTAAAAGACTTTCTTAGCCATTAGTGCACAGGAAATTTCTTTTTGTAAGTAATCTTTTAATAATAGATGGTTAATGGTTAATTTTTTATTTCTAATCTATTAAATTGCATGTAAGATAAAGATAGTGAATGATGTAGAAGAAGTATTAAAGTACGTTTATTATAGTTACGATTTTTATTCAGATGAAAAATCGTTTACAGTAACAATGTCAATATATGATTATAAGGCAGGTGTACAGTAATTTTAAATGAATAGCATTTATGCGCATAAGTCGAGTAACTTTTTTAACTTTCTCCTACGAATATGCGGCGTCGGAGAGATCTTATTTTGAAGCACGTCCTCGCGATGCGAGGACATTGCCGACGGCAACGTTACGCAACGCGTTATCGAATCGATGAATCTCCGAAGTGTAATCCGCACTTAATTGTGCATTTTGCGATGACACGTCGCAGGCTACCGCGCGATCATGATTTACGCAAAGACTTTTAACAGTTTCAGCCCTTGCGCGTCGCGCATATTATATTTCCATATGCGAGATTTGTTTTTCACTTGACGAATTTCGCATTACGACCTGACACACATTCTTAACCGACGATTCATATTATTGACGAGGGACGGCCAGCGCTTATTCGCGCGAGCATTCTTCCACTCTCATCGAGATGAGGATCGGATCTTGAATCGAGACATGTCGACCGATATACGAATTATAATACTGGTATGTCTGACGAGAGACGGAATAAACGCAGGGTGTGACGGGGAGTGGCCGCGTTGATCCGAATGAACGTTCGCGGCTCTTCGACCTTGAACCGTGTTGCACTTTAACGTCGTTTTTTGCGCGACCAACTTGGCGACCAACGTCTTCTCCTCCGATCAACGTCCCGTAGTCCGCCGCACATCGACGCGGTCTCAAGATTCGGAGCGATTCCCATAAAGCATAAAACGACTGAACGCAGAAAATAGTCCGTCCGTCGTTCTCAGGAGAGATGTTCTTCCCCGTCTCGTCCACGGTGTACGACGTCGTTAGTCAGATCCTCAACTTGATCATTCCCAGAGTCGCGGAAAAAGAGAAGAAGAAAGAGAGCAGCCCTCTCTCAGCGGCAATAGCGACTACCTCGTCAGTCGTCGCATCAGTTCGTAAGTCACTTTCGTGTACGACACCCGTTAGATGGGATCTCGACGTGTATCGGTCGTCGATCCTCTCGCAGTCTCCCGGATCGTAAATTCAGAAGCACTGCCGCGCCGGGGGCATCCGTAGGTACGCGAGGGAGAAGAGTAGCGCGCGCGCGTCCTTTTTTCTTCAGGACGTTGCTCGCGACGAACGATGACGAGGGCGAGTCTCGCCGCTATCGAGTTTTACTTGCAAATCAATTTCTAAACTCGCGACTCGGCCGAGCCCCCGAGTAGCCCGAGAGCCCCCGCGTTCTCGTTCGCCGCGGTCGGGGCACGCTATCGTGTTTCAGGGGAGTCTTCCTCTCGTGTTTTATCTGACGTTCGTTATGCCGCTGCCTACGGGCTCGTACATCGGGATCGACATTTCACGTTTGTAACGGATGCTTTACTGCCTCGCGAGCTACTCGAACCGAGCTTTTGATGGATCTCCCTGGTGGGTGACGACGCGCCGAAGGGCCGCGTCCCGCTGACTATCCCTCTTCGAGATCATAAGTCGTCGCGCGAGTCCGGGGGCCGTATTTTTCACCGCGCATTTAACGCTAAATACGACCCGTTCGATTCCCGAAGTTTATCGCAGCATCGCGTTTAATACGATACATTCGATGCTAAATACACGCGGTTGGAGAACGGATCAAAAACCGCAATGCCGACCAATTTATATATTCGCCATGTGACACGAAACGTTTGCTACCATTTAAGACTTTTATTTCAATGAAAGATAGTCTTGCTTTTGACGGCAATTTCGCACAGCGTGTACACTCAGCCGACGGTCTTTTTTGTAATGCCTTCATCGGATATATATGCATTCGTGAAATCCAAAGAAGAAACGAGGGGCCACGCGATTTACTACCCGCTCCTTCGACAGAAGAAGCGGTAAAAAGGGAAATTACGAGAAGTTGTACAATTGTTCGATTTCGTGACAATCGTTTTTTTTTCTATCTTTGCGGCATACATAAAAATTTCTTGATAGGATAAATTTATATTGCTTAAACTTATTTCTATATAAATGTATCTTTATAAATTATAGAGATAAGCAATATATAAATTATACTCTAATAAATTACCACTTGTTAATAAACATTAATTTTACAGGTGACGCGCTCTTAATTTTACGTAGAACTGAATTATATTTTAGTTTTTTCTCGAAAAAAAATTTTTTTGTATTTATATAGAATCGTAAGATTTTATATATGTTTTTCTGAAGTTGTACTAGAACCTCTCAGTTGAGAGCATTATGATCGAATCGATCATCTTGTGCGTATTAGGAACTTCGCCAAATTTTTAACGCGACCGAATTCCACCGTAACCCGGTCTAAAAACACCGTGAGTCCGCGAGCGAAGGGGTACGTGGAATATCAATCGTCATTTTATTTTGTCGCGAATCGCGCCGAGAGACGCGTGACGTATTACCGCTGCTTGGCACACATTCCACGGACATTGGCCACCGTGGCAGATTCTTATCGACTCGTGTACCACCATCTCCGCTCTTCGTCTCTTGGAAAGGTGGAATCCCGGAAGACACGATAGGGAAGGTCGGGCCGAAACGAGTTTATATACGATGTTCGCGCTGACAGCGAACGTATTTTTCATTTGTTATGCGTAGCAACAATGAGTGCCGTATGAGTGTCACAAAAAATGTCACGAGAAAAGAATCTCAATTTATACTCATATATATATATATATATATAATATGATCAAATTAAATCAGCAAAAGGTATTTCTCTCTCTCTTTTTATGATATTTTTTCTTCTATTTACAATTCTTTGAAAACCAATTATTTAATCTCTCCTTTTTTCCCATGAAACTGTGAATGCGATAAATCATCGCGAAACCAGTTATATTCCAAGTTAAGATTTTCTCAAAGATGTACTATCTCGGAATTGAATTGAAAATGAGATTACTTCATCATGATGTTCCTATTCTACTTCTTATAAAGTTGCGTATGTTGTACTTCGTTCTTACATATTTTTTAGCGAAGGAGGAAAAAAATAGCGAAGGTTCTTTCGGTCGTACATCGATCGCTCTTCTCCGGAGTCATTTTCGAGTCGATCCGTCCCGCCGGCGACGAACGGCCAGTACGAGGATCGTTTACGAATCGTCTCGTTGGGGTCGGCCAGCTTGAAGCTCGCGCCGCTTGGCTTCTCGCGTTCTCGTGGAGGAGGCAGTCGAAGAGGAAGAGGAGGAGACAGTCGAGAGTACCACGGAGGGAACTCGTTTGTTAGTTTTTGCCCGCCTACCCAACGACGGGCAACGATCACCGTAGTTGTTCACCGCGGTCTCGGCCCTGGCAATCATCGATTTTTATAATTTTCCGTGTTCGCCGCTTTCAAAGTTTCCAATACCACCACTAACGCGCACATCCCTAGAGACGAACATTCCCTTCTCTCTTGCCTCGTATTCTCATGAAATTTCTTCTCTAGGATATCGATCCTGAGGATTTATTATTCGTTTAAGTTTTCTCGTGAGAATGTCATCGTTTATTAGCTTATTTTTAATTATATGATCACACATTTTATATACATATATAAAAATATACATTACATTGTTAGAGGATAGTATTGTGTCAATATAATCTTTATAATCATATACCTATATTCAGGAATTATTAATTGTTGCAACATTAATTTTCTCATTCACGTTAATATGCCACTAGTAATTAATGAATTACAATTTAGTCGTAATTATCAAGAAGTCTGACAAGAATATTTACCAATGGTTTTAGATTTATACATGATAGATAGGAATATGTTGCTTTTACGATCTTCTTCATATATTATGTTCTCAGTTATGCTCTCATTGATATTTCTAAAAAATTAATTTCAAATCTTAGTGAATCATCTATGCTCTCTAGAAAAGAAATTAAATCTTTCAAAAAGTATATATTATATCTGCTGATATTGATATACATTTTGAAAGACGTGATGGAGCTTTTAATGCGAATCTGAACTTGTATCGCGCTCGATCTCCAGGCTGTCGCCCGGAGGAGGTACCGGGAATTTACGAAGAGATCCCTCTCTACCCTTCCCTCTCTCTCTCTTTCTCTCTCTCTCGGGGCGACGGTTAATTACAATTGGCAAACGCAACGCGCGGCGCGGTCGTTGCGGCAATTAGTCATACACGACAACGGCATCGCGGACGTGTAGGATGATCGATAGCGACGCTATCGGCCGATGGGCGCCACGAACTAGCGGATCGCCCTTATGCCGTAATAATCTTCCCCTTCTCGCGAGGAAACCGTGATTAATACTACCTCGCCCACTTAATCTATCGCCGTGAGGCGCTTCCCGGCGATCAAACCGCCGTCTTGTATCCACTTTACTGCCCGCTCGCGCCTCCGTGCGTGTTGTTGCGAATAGAAAATCGTGATCTTAGATTTGTCCAAACGATACGGATTCATTTGCGGATATATCTCTTCAGTCTCTCTTCGCGCGCGAATAAACCACCAGATAAATCCTCACTGTGAAGATTAAAGTAATAACTCTCGATATAAATTCGCTTCCGCAAAGTAACTCCGTTCGACCGTACGTCGTATTTTTACTCTCGCAATTCGAGCTCGCGAATTTACATCGCATTCGGCCGATCCACTTTCTCCGACAAGCGCGACTTTGTGAGCGCGCGCGTAAGATTTAAGGCGAGCAAGACGATGGGAGAAAAGGTCGACCCCTTAAAGATCATGAGCGCGCGGCCACTGGCATGCGTAATTCGGCGACAAAAGCGTATCTCCCGACGGCCAGTAGGTGCGATCATTTAGGTCAGTTGCTTCGTGACGTCTCCGAGCGTGCTTTTCGTGGACCGAGAGAAAAAAAACAAGCGGCGAGTTCGTTCGTTCGGTCGTGAACCGTGCGAGAGCAAAAGCAAGAGCAAACCGATGGGACGCACGCCGGCGAGCAGAGGTGACCGGCTCCGGGCGGTTTCGCGAGTGCACGCTTGTAACCCGGACTTTTATATCCTGCCCGATGCAATAAAACCCTTCGTCGGCATTTCGGCTTCTGTGCGCTACGACCTGTCCTCCGTGCTCCTCTCTCCTTCTCCTTTTCCCGCGCCCATCGCCGTATCTTTTATCGTTCGGATATCATTCAGGTTCACTTTACAGATATCCTTACATTAATTTCCGATTTTTTTCCCGACGTTCTTTAATATAATCGACAGAATTTCAACGAGGCGACACGCGAGAAACGTTGGCATAAAATTTTATTTCAAAATTTAAATACTAATTATCACCAATAACATACCAAATAATACATTATTAAATTATACGGGTAATACTCGTGATGGCATCATTTAATTTTTACGCAAGCTGGTCCGTATGTTTCTTTTTCTCGTATCCGAGAGATTTTTATAAATTTAATGGCTAATTGTTGACTCAACGATTAGAGAGTATTACTTAAGTGAGAATCGGTATACTAATTAACATCCTCTCACTATCGATATACGAATTAATTCTTCTTGCGCCGAAATTCTCGGGTTCTCTCCTGAATTTCTCGGAGGCTTTTGCGAAATTCAATTTGAATAATAGATGGAACAGCTGCATCGACCATGCATGTGCTGGCTCATTGCTGCCTCGAAGCGGATTTCTGTAATTACTTAGCACGTGCACATACGGCCCGCTACACCGTATCGGAGTGAAATATCTCTCGGCCGCGAGTGTCTCAGGTCAAGAATCTTGTCGTGTAACGATACGTTCGCACGCGAAGGTTAACACGCGTGACTTTCCCCAAAACTTGCATCGGCGACAGTCTGACGGCGGCCGAGCGGGCGACAAATTTCGCAAAATCCACCTCGCAGTTATTCACGTCTTGCGGGAACTCGTGGGCGGGGGATTTTATGCGAAATCGCGCGTTGACGCGCCGCATCGCGCTGTTCAAATACTTTACATCCTCTTGTTAAGAGAAAATACAACGTACACTCGCCACCTTAACATTCGCGCGATTAATCCTCTACCGAGGTGGAATCTCGCAGGCTCTCGCTAAAAATTGCTATCTTCTCCATGCTTACAAGAGAGAGTGCGATCAAAGCCCAATTTTAAGTTGTAATTTGTAAATAGTATGTACAAATCACAATGTACAATGTGTTAATGCAAAACAAACATAACATTTTCCAAAACATTGAGTAGTTAATTGTGTGTCTTCAGAATTTTTATAGAATCCAATTCTTTTATCCAATTCTTCGAATAAGAAAGTTTTTTGGGCAACGCTGCGAGCATTAATATTAAAACAAAGTGTTAAACGATAGTCTCTATCCGCTGAATTAATTTGGAATAGCGAACGGCCCGTCATTCGAATAGTTGCGCCGCGGGTATTGTTCGATCGTCGTAAAAAAATGGGTCAACTGGCGAAGCGAGTCGTCCTGAGAGACAAGAGAACGAGAGAGTCACTCTCACGAACTGTCTCCGAAGCACCTTGGAGGGTCCTCGGTTGCGCGATAGGTGGGTCAACCTCTCGGCCACGTCTCTTCTTGGCCGGCGTTGTTCGTCTCGGTGAGTCATTCTCGGGCCCCGCGGCACTGCGGCCTGGCGCCAACGTTGCGCAACATGTACGCGCGCTGGCCGGGCACCCTTCGCGCGCATCTTGCAGAAGACGCGCCCCGTGCGAGATATCACGCTACAACGCCGCGTTATCCAATTTATCACGCATCGACGGAACTAAAGGGGGATCGCGCGCGCTCTTAATTTACTGCGAAAGCTTTAATCCGTGCGATACAGGTATTGAGAAATTTTTTAAGGCGTTACTTGAAAGATATTCGAAGGCGATCGCGAGAGTAGTGTTTCGTCTCAAGAATTTTTTTTCCTGAGAATCTCCCAAGGCACGCTGAAAAATTATCTTTAATTTATCGAGGAAATATATTATCGTCTCGAGAAATTTAATTTTGAAAATCACACGAGTTTTCGTGCAAATTCTTTGCTTGTAAATCGCTGTTAAACATGAAGTTTTATCTTAATATCATCATCACTCGAGAGATAATTGAAGGCGACCACGAGAGTAGCGCATCTCAAGAATTCTGTCTTGAGAATTTCTCAAGCCATGCCAAAAAATTATCTTCAATTTATCGAGGAAATATATTATCTTCTCGAGAAATTTAATTTTGAAAATTACAAGAATTTTTGTGCAAATTCTTTGCTTGTAAATCGCTGTTAAACATGAAGTTTTATCTTAATATCATCATTACTTGAGAGATAATCGAAGGCGATGTCCTTCGAAGGTAATGTCCTTCGTCTCGAAAATTCTTTCCTAAGAATTTCTCAAGATGCGCCAAAAATTATTTTTAATTTATCGAGGAAATATATTATCGTCTCGAGAAATTTAATTTTGAAAATTACACGAGTTTTCGTGCAAATATATACTTCGCTTGCAAATCACTGTTAAATATGAAATTTTACCGTACTATCATCGAGCGAGGATGAGGCGTGATGTAACGAATGTTACAGCGTTACTCGTACGAAGGAGGACGTACGCAGTGATAAACCCGAGAATATATTTTCTTCGTGGTACACCCAGCGCGAGAGAGGTATCTCTTTATGCGAAGCTCGCCTTCAAAGAGCACGATGTTCCAAGGTGGAGGCGATCTTCTCGTCGGTCTCTCTCAGAGAAGGATGGTGATTTGCGCGCTCGCAAAACAATCGTTGTCTTACAGTAATGCGAGACGAGATTACCATCGGCCGTTTACTTTTTAGACTCTCGTTTTTTTTCCGTGCTAGCTAGTAGGTGCGAATTTGCAATTCAGCTTCTTTCGAAATCGCGCATATCGCGCTACGAACGAAGCAATCGGTTGTTCGATGGTCGCGCTTTTTACTTTATTTAAAGAGGCTATAATTTCGCGCAAGGTATACAAGTTTGCGCCAGGTTTTGTAATACCTGATTTTTATGACGGTCTACATAACACGCGGTTTTACATCGCCCTTCTTTCGCGCGCCTCTTATTTTACCATGGGAAAATATGCCTTCTTCCGAAGCGGCGCTCGTGCCATTGCTTTTCGTCACGTAGCGATCGATTCTGCGTATATAATTTTTCATGTTAATTCTCGAGAACATCGAAAAGAAAGAAAGATCCTTAGGAGAAAGAAATGTACTTTCTCCGTTGCGTAAAAATTTGTTAATAAATAGCTTCTTCGATGAGATGACGAGATTACTTGGCAACAGGAAAGTTCACGATTCAGCAGTTTACGACAAGAAAAGTCTCCGATGTCCCGATAATATTCCCCAAGATAAATTCCGCTCGTGAAGTTTAAGGCGAGCGGGGTACACGCACTCTCGCACGCAGGAATGGGAGTTCCGAGTCTCACGCCTCCGCTTCGGATGTGGGTTCCGTGAGATTTCGAGAGCCACGCGAACAGCAAGTAACTCGATCTGGCCGACCGGAGAAAAAATAACGTATAATCGTCGGTAATGAGGTCGGTTAGACGGTTAGACGAAAGGCCCTCATCGAACTCGACCTGTATATAGGTACGGGCACTGGTTTTTCGGGGCATAAAGTTCATAATTTTTAGTTTCTCGACGGGAGACAGAAAGGAGATACAGAAGAATGACGTTTATTCCTTTCTGTGAATAATCCCTTTAAATCTTTTAATAGAAATGCACAATTAAATGCATGAGTAAAAGCAGTTAATTATCTGTGGCGAACAGAAACAAGAAACACTCATAATTAATGCTATAAAAAAATAGCAGCATAACCAAGCGGAAAGATATATTAAAGGGAGAACGTTTTTTTATGTTAATGATTTAAAAAAATCGGCGCGTATCTCTTTCTGAGCAAAATTATTCCGCTGAACTCTTGTTAGCGAGAGACTTAGGGTTCGAAAGGAATATAAACTTCGTTAGCTTTCATACAGATCCGTCCCTAGAGGCGCAAACTCTGTTCACAGCGAAGGATTCAACCGTTTATCAGCGGTGATTTCACGACCACCCAAGGGAGCGAACTTCCTTGTGGTAATTGATCGTCTAAAAATGCACCTCACGTTTCCTCGAGCCTCCTGCTCGCGATCATTCGCCGTGTAAACGTGCTGCACTTCGATCGCTCGAACTTCGAAAGCCACGTGTGCACCATCGGGGCTAAACAGTTATTTCTCAATTAATCTATAATTTATGCGCGTATGCCGAAGCGAAAGCGCATTTTCACTCGTTTACCCGCTCGTCCCGGCTCTCTCGACCACCCAACGAACTTTTGTAAGCCGCTACGCGATTCCGTGAGGTACCTAAAAATATTCGGCTCAAGTTTCTTCAGCGAGTGGTTATTATCCCCGTAAGTGAATACGCGGTTTAATGACAGTACTTCGACGGAGAGGTATTGTGTGTCGAGTCGTTTGCATAAAACAAATAGTGCGGGCGAGTTAATTTTCGCGGTCAGAAAACCGCTCCGAAATCCGCGCCGAAATTCTCGTGGAGAAAGGACCGAGTGAGATGAGGGCTGTGCGAGATTCTTTTTACGAGGTGGTTAGGTAATTTATCGGTCTCCTCATTACTGACGAACGAGAAACGAGAATGAGTGGCGGGCACACATACATTACCAGCTTCTTGACTTAGGTAACGTTAGGTGTTAAAGATATTGCAATGAAGCTAGGCGCCTCGAATAAGAATAATCGCTATCTCTATGTAAGCAGAACCTCTTCATATCGCCCGCAAGATTGAACTGATGAAGACAAACCGTGGGCGAATCCGTGCAAAGTCGTAAAGTTTTGAAAATTATTACTTTTTCAATTATTTTTGGATAATTGGAACCTCCACCAATTATTCAATTATCTTTTTAAACCTGCTCTCATGTATTCATACATAATACGTAAAAAGATATTAAAGCATGATTCCTTTTTCAAGGCGTTAATATATGCAAAAAATTTTTTACAAGAACAATATATCGTCAATCTGAATTAAATATTTATTGCCATGGAGTACGTATGAAGTGTATTAGGGATTATTAGTGATATTGGGATATTTTTCAAAATTCTTTCCAATTTTGTTCGTTTTCGATCTGCTCTCAAAGCTATCGGATGGGGGTAAGACCCCGTGGAGCTGATCGCGAACGGCGAAAGAACGGGCAACGAAACGGGGCCCCGGGGTGGCGATCAGGGACTATAGGTGCTCATAAATCTTGTCTTAACGCTCGGTTTATTACTCGTAATCAAGCAACCATGAATTCTGCTGAAATCACCTACGTTATAGTCAGCGGGCGCTGCCTTCTACTTATCCTCCCTTGCGCTCCGGAGCAACCCCTGGCTACGCATCCGCCGGCTTCCGAACTGATTTCAGGATTAGAATAGAAGTTTCGCATTTTCGCAAGAGAACTTTCTTTCCACCTCTACTCAAACAGATGATGGATTGTCCGACTAGATTATGTGTATTACGTTAACAGCTGCCGGTCGATTGAGTATAAGTTCGCATAAGTTATCATTTTGTATTATATTATACATAGATACCTAATTCGATACGTGTATGAGCTTATTTTAATATTATTGGCGTCATTTCATGGAAATCGAATAATAATTTGACGACTGATAGATTTGAAAGTTATGTACTTTGTAGTAATTAAGTTGGCGTCTGGAAAAGGAATTAAACGTTTAAAAATATAAATAATTTTTATATTTTATAAAATTTTGATCTCTTTTGTAATTTAAATAATATTGACAGATATTATTTAATAATTACTTAATTAGAAATTCATGCGATTTGAATGTGTATGGTTTTCTTGATGCTGTAACAAATTACTCGCGAAGAATTTAATCTCTGCCCTAATTATTCATCCGAGAAATGGTTTCATATGAATATCTTCGATTTCACATTTTTATTTGCAGCAGGATTTAATTTCCTGTGGCGTGAAGGCGATGCGTCTAATGATAATGAGGGTTCCGCGGACCTGCATTTATATGCGAGAACCGTTTCGTTCTTTTTTTTAGCTTCGTACTTTCTTTTTTATCTTCGAGCTTAGAAGAGTGAATTAGAAAAGCTAGGCAGTAGAGTACATTAGTTCCGATTAGTACATTAGTTCCTCCACCTTCCATCGATCTTGATCCCCGCTCCAGATACCGGGGACGAAAAGAGCGTACAGCTTGCGTAACCGCGGGTATTTAATAATCCGCTGCGTGATAAATAACGTCTGTTAACTTGAGTGCCCGTGATCTTCAAAGGAGCCGCGCGTGTTTTTTATCTATCTAATCGGCTGGTGAACTTCGAAACGTCTTGGTCTCGCGCGCACCTTCCTGCCTTCGTCATTATCGCCACTTAGGATACCATAACCGTCTCGAAATTAATTTAATCTATATAAACGACAAATGTTCTAAACGGTGCCTTTCCTGATGAAAGAAGTACGGGGGTGTGTGCGTGGGCGTTTCTCTTTCTCAGTAGATATTCCTTCTCTCTCGACATTCACGAGTAACTTTGCCAAGGTTTTCCAGGTGAGTTAGCGGGAGCGTTACCAAACATCGCCTTTCTCTTTCTCTCTCTCTCTCTCTTTTTTTCTTCTTTTTTTCTTTAGTCAAGATGAAAAACACACGCGTAAAAGTGTTATCGCACGCCTCGTAATCTTTACGGACAGCGCGGCACCGTCGATGAAACGGAGCGACGCGTCGCCTCCCGCGGAGTTTTCGAAATCGGCAAAGCAAGCTCGCCTTTTTTCACACACACGCACACGCACGCACAGCTGCGCCGCCAGCTGAGCTTCGATGGTCATTACCTTTACGATCAATCACACCGCTCATTATGTTTAAGAGCGGCGTTACACGGCGGCCGTGCACTCGCCGTTACGGAGGATCGGCCACGCCGCCGGTCCATTATACACGTCGAATGGAACTTCTTCGTTACTTTGTAATTTCGCTGACGTTATCGGGAGGCTCCTTCCGAGCGAGCGACCGGGATCGTCGTCGTCGATGAATATTACTCGCGATGTCTCCAAATGGACAATCTCTCATTTGCGCCTCAATTACCTCGATTGGGAAAAAAATCTTGAGTTTCTTTAGCATGCTTGTCGTTCTACATCTAAACTTTTTCACGTTGTTAGAACATGCTTTGAATCCAAATAAGTTCTCTTCGCCGATAAAAAATGTCGAGAATTCATGTATAAAAGGTGTGAAGGATTATGAGACACTTCCTGCTTATTCGTTGCGAACATTCCGAGCGTGTCTTGCGCGTAGGAATAAAACTGAGAATAATCTGGAGCAGCCTGATGCAGAATGATGGAAGGTGCGACCCGAATCGTTTAGCGTCGCGGAAACCGAGCGACTCGTAAATCAGTAAACTTGACCTTGCAACGCACGTGCGCGCGAGTGCGGCTTGTTTTCCGACGCGATAGTGCCGCAATTAGTACCTGTCCGTGATCAATTAATAATCCCGGCGCGCAGCTAGAGCTCCTCGTCGTCGTGGACGTCTTCTTGGCATTCGACGTACCGTCGTTCGACGAATCCACTAATTAATCCGCGCGCGGACGGCGGATAATGATTAATCACGTCGCTCTTGTTGGAAATTTCGTCGTCTGTCGTTCGATCGGTCGTATTATTATCGATATTATTGTAGTTGAAGAAGGCTCGCTATATGTATATGTATATCTATACGCATCGTCTTCGACTTTCGATTCGACACGGTCGCCCGCAAAGAATATCTTTCGCCGAATAATCCTCGATCGAAAACTCGCTTGAGGATAATAATTATGGATCTTTCTATCTCCCTTCCCCTTCGTTACACGCGTCTCTTCCTCTCCTTTCGGCCGGCTCCGCTTAGAAGGCACGCATTAGGAATAATTGTCGGCTGTCACGCGCCTCACCTCGCATCTGACCCCTCCTGTCGTATTTCACTCTATAATAATTGTCGGTGATAATTCATTTTATCCGACGCAAGTGAAGTAAGAGCGTATTTTCCGGCAACGTATTAATTACGACGAGACTTCGCGCCCGGAGATGTTTCGAACGTCTACCCGCGACATTCTCATCCTTGTTGCAGCGCATTATCTTCGACAACATGGTTATTGTCGACGAACGTTAACGCGCGCTATAACGGTATAAGCGTATAACTCGAAGGGAGTCGATTAAAGGGAGCCAGGATATGGCACGAGCGCGCGATTGCAAATACGCTATTTTTATATATGCGATCAGCGAATCCTCATAATTTCAGACATCTCTATTCGGAGACCGCTTGAGCCGCAAGCGTAATAAGAAGACGAAAGGGAAATAATCGTCTGTCGCGAGGCACGATACCGCGCGGCACGTGACATTCGACAAGTCACGAGCAGGCATTTCCGCAGCGGTTCCGCAGACGTGACACGATCTCTTCCACTTCTTACGTGTTCGTGAGTCGTCCTTCTTTCTCCGTCCTCTTCCCGCCACCCTCTATTTCGTCGGGAAGCAGGTACGGATTGGCTAAAAAATTAATCTGCATATAAAATTTGTATGTATAAGTTTTTCACTTGTCTAGCTTTATGGAAAATGGAACAACGGGTATTTTTTCAAATAATATATTCTTTTCTGCAAGAAATTTTTTATTTATAAAATATAATAGTAATTTTTATTTATAATATGTAAATATAATTTTATATCATGTTTGATATTAATACAAAATTATACATATTAATCGTACGTTATTAATCTAACGAAGTGATATAATATTATACAACAAAAGGTATAAATTACATGTAACGCCGATCCATTAGGTTTTTTTTCTCTTGATTTTTTTTTATAAATATTGCTAGGCCGCCCCTGATCGAGATACGGGAGCCCACGTGATATTCGGCATTGGAAATGCACGTCGCGAAACGCACTTCGCAGGCAACTCACGCGCCGTTCGGCGACGATTTATAAACGTTAATGGGTTAATATCGCCGCGCGGTTCTCGGAGGAACGCAATCACGAGAGGTCTCCGGCGGAGAGATATCGCGCATCCGGGGGATGAAGAACGCCGATCACCGAGATAAAAAGAGCGGCTCGATGGACCACGCCATACATAAGTATAATCCACGGCTTCATATTCGTGGCGGAGCGCGGCTACGCGATAAACGCATGATGGATGACGTACAATAAATACCGGAGGCAGGGTTTTTCCGGTTATCTATTATATGGCATACTATCAATAATTAATCGTGGCGCGTTGCCGACGAATCGAATAAATAATTCAATCGCCGACAGTTCTGAGACCAATTCTATCAAAACAGCCCGGGCAATTAGATTTATCGCTTTAACGTCGAACGGAACCGTGTTGAGACACGCGTCAAAGAAGAGCGTTAGATAGAACGGCTCTTATCGCGATTAATGAAAATCCGGGCGAGAAGGTCGTGGGAAAGTCGCCGCCTGTGATCTCGATGGATCGTACGTACGTATCCGCGAACGGAGAGCTGGATCAGGGGTGAGAGGAAGGCGATGGCGAAGCGGGGAAAGGGAGAGGATACGGGAATCGCCTCTGGTGGTCAAGCGAGCAGACAGGAATCCCGATACTTTCGTCGGACTCGCGCGTACCTACGCGCGCCACGACAAGCCAGGATCGATACGATCGATACTCTCCCGTCCCGGAGAGAGAGATACACGCTGACCGGCCTCGGATTGATGGATCTCCTCTCGTCGACGTTTTCGTAGTCGAGCCTTCGTAGCGCGCGCCATTGTGCAACCAACGCCGCGCGATCAACGCGGGAGAGAGAAATTACCCGAGGCACCCACGGAATCTATGTGGCAGCGTCCTCCCGCACTCGCAACAGCGGATTTAATTGTCCGATCTCTCGAGGCAAACGCCGACGTTTAAGTGCAGTCTCACGTTAGGATCTAGCTCTCGACCAGCACTCTAGTTCCTATTCAGACGAATCTGAATCTTGCAGTGTTACAAGTTAAATAAAATAGTACATTTGGAGGGGTAAAAACCAGAGTGGTGTAAGTCAAATTTGTTTAAATATTTTCTCGTGTTCATAGATACAATTTATATATTGTACAGATTGCATCTATGCACACGAGAAAATATTTTTAAAAATTTGACTTACACCACTCCGGTTTTTACCCCTCTAAATGTACGTAAACTAATACGAAGCAGCCGCATTAAAAAAAAAGAGCTATGAATTAATCCCTATAAATGTTCAAGCAAGGGAATCTTGATGCCGTAGACACTTTAAAAAAATGTCAGGTATATAAGAAAGTTTCGCTCTCAACTTCGCCTTAACAATGTTATTTATAATTGCAAAATGAAGAAAGGGTACGACGTGGATACAAAAAACGGCGGCTTGTTCCGCTCTGTAGAATAACACGACTTCGACATCGTCAACAAGCGTCGAAACTATGATGGCAAACGACGTCGGTCGTGCCGCAATGTTCTACAGAAGAGGATACACCGGGTCGGCGGGAGAAGGATGCGATCAAATCCTTCGAGTCCTACAAAGACGAGTACGAAGATCATTTACGAACGATCGGTAGATCGCAGATAAACCGAGCCGAGCGGACGGGAACGTATCTCCTCGTTTGCGCCGATCACGTCGGACAAACGCCGCCGAGCGTAATGCGCGACGCTGCTTGAGCTCGCAACTAGCCGTGTGCGCGCGCAATCTTTCGAAACGCGACACGTTAACGACAACATTAGCGACGCAACGAGAGTCCGACTTACAGGGAGTCGTGTCCGGTTGATCCCGCGATATGATCTCTCGAAAGAAGAAACGATCACAGGAGAGGCCTACGTGAACCGTAATCGTAAAAGAAATTTCAGGTGCATTTAAAAGTCTAGGTAAATATACAGGACATTTCTAATTTTTCTTGGAAATTCAATCTTGGAATAAATTCTACAACATTTTACAAATAGAAAATTTTGCGGCGAATTAGAGTGATCTGAATTGACAGCAATTAATTTCGTTTTTTCAATCAAATTGCTTGACTTTTTAAAATTGACTCAGGACCTCTATAACAAATTTATTACTTTTAACAACTAGTTTTGCGACGCGGTTAAATCGTTATCGGATATGCTGTCGGGCATTTTAGTTGTGTGCGCCAGGTCGGAGTGTCAGACACGCGCAAAAATTGGCACGACAACGGCCGCGCGGTCGCGAAGACGGCCCGGACGTCTCTGATCGATGGTCCCGTGTAGTCGCAACGCGCGGACTATACGCGGGCCCGATCCTTAACTTGTTAGCCCGGGATTGCCGACCTGTGATTAAGGTAACGGTAGTCATCAATTCGGCCACGTGATCGTTAGGCTGTCAGTCGGCGACCGACATTTAAGCGGCTGCCGCCGTGAAATCGTTCGACGGTAATTTGCCACCGTTCGACGGCTCGGGCGCGAAAATGACCTTTTCGAATTTACTACGGATTCTCGCCCGTATAACTCCCCTGTCCGCTCCGCGTGAATTATAAACAGGACACACTTCGTCGGCTCTGTTGATCCAAACGTGTCGGCATGCGCGACGAAATGCTTCTCGTGAAACTCATTACATCACGTATCTGACGGATAAATCGATGTTGATTATTTTATTTTTATATTTTTTTTTATGTATTTAATCACGGTAAATTTTATACTCTTTACGACACAAGACAAGTGTGATGTATATCTTTCTGAGATATAAATTATTTTATTTTCTAATATATATTCTGAGTAAAGGCATGTCTATTCTTTAAGTGGTTACGGAGCAACGTGAGGTATCTCAGATAGTATTCTTAAAATAGCTCATACAGCGCTTATCCGCTCATTTATCCTAATAGCCAGAAGCTTCTTTCACGGTGTCTATAGAGAAAAAGAGTTATCATTGTAACGAGTCGTTAACAAGACACAATTTTTTCATCTCTCTTACCCATTTCCTCAGATTAAATCATCTTTGCTTCTGTAAAAATCAAATTGTCGAATAATAAATATCTGAAGAATGTCCTAGAATTTTAATTATATCTTTTATGGCATAGTTTTGTCAACTTGAAGTCAGTTTCTCTTAATTAAGATCTCTACTAATAATTTCTCTGAATTATAATGGTAATTAACAAAATCTTATTGATCCATTTTTTTTCGTTAGAATATACCCCAATATAATCGTGCAAGAAATACGTCCGGGCATATTGCGCACTTTGATATAATACAGCGATTAATTCGAAACGGATCTACGCAGCTGATACAGCCGGATTACATATGAAATCGTGCGCGCATTCAGCATAATACTCCGAACGGAATGCTCGACTAATGACGCGGTGCTACAGTTTATCGATGATTACGATGTGACGAGGGGGATGTGGGCGGGGCGATCAATCGCTGGAAAGCGGATTCCGTTTGCGTTCCCCTTCTTTTTCTTTCTTCCTCTTCTTTTTTTTCTTCGTTTTTTTTCCTCACGCACTTTTCGTTTCTGCAAAATGGCCTCCGGAGACGCGCCGGTCGCGCCGATTGGCCGTTTCGTCGCGAATTATGGGCATAACGTGGGCGAGATACGTCGGCCGCGCGCGTTTCCACGGATTTATGCGAGCTCGCCAAACGTCCGGAATGTCATTCGATGTGTTCTCGTACAAACGGCGACGGTTGCAGCGGCCGCGACGTCTGGTCTCTCTCTCTCTCTGTCTCGCAATACCTGCATTCGATTTTCATCGATCGTCCCGTGAGTAACGTGTTTTACGACTCGGAAGAATCTCCGGGGCTATAACTTCATTTCTTCCACGCGGCGAGCGAATCGATTCTCTTTGGTAATGATCGCTCGGCGTCGTTCCGCGCAGTTGCACGTCGACTAATGCTTAATTCTTCAGTTTTTTCACGGGTCAAGTTATCCCGCGATATTTTATGGCGGTGAATAACTCTCCGTTGGGAGAATTATTTCGCGTAAAAGAAATAAACCGCGCGGGATACAAGCTTGTAATTACTTTCTTGGGATTTTTTTATCACGTAATAATGACGAAATCACGAGAAATCCTATATATCGATGCGTAGTTTTAATTATCGCGCGTACCTCTTGCAAAATTGATACTTTCGATGCAATCAGTCGCCGGGTGAATAACGTGCCTTTTTACGCCGAGCGTTTCTTTTTAATCATTTTCCGCCGCGCGATGCGCCTATATACCTCGTATCGATCATGCATTGAGTCGTCGGCGTCGAAAATCGAGTTCGCGCCACCAAATCATTAATCATCGTTGGCGATTAATAGCTATCTGCGGAAATGCGTACAAGCGGGTTTGCAAAGTACAATAGTGTCACGGCGATGATTAAGACACCGCCCTGCGACCCCACGGGATCTAAAGGGCGATTGTGGCATGTATGCCAATTTAAATCGAGACTCTCCAATCGACGTGATCGACGTAATGAAAACCGCGTCTAAGAGTGCGCGGCTAATTTGCATCGGGATGAACGACGCGTTTGCGATGTTACCGCAATAACCAGGCGCACACGCGTATAGTATTGACGGACGCTATTGCGACACTATCTTCCACTCGTCGGTTATCAAAACGTGCTATCCGTCGCTTTTTGACACGGCGTCAACAATCCATCTGACTGACATTTGACGTTTTGTAATTTAGTATGATTTGTTTGCGCATTGAACAGGACGGACAGGTAGATGTTGAAAAAATTAATCTTCAAACTCGCGAGTAGGTCAAAAGTCGCGCAATTGAGCGCGCGCGTGTCGCGCATGGAGAAAAAAATCGTCTTCTTGAAGTTTGATCAAATATATTCGCTTCTTAAAAAGGAATAAATTAATCTTCTTGGTAAATAAATTATTGGATTGTAGAATTACCTTGACGCTTAATTTCAATTTATTAGAATCCGCTATTCCGATTTTTTAAGGCGGATCTTTTTCCCGATGCGAGTAGAGTATTCCTCTTAGCGACTCTTGCGCAAACTTTCCACCAAGGCCGCGGCAAGGCTCAATCTACTTGCTTAATTTATATGCGCCGTATCGAAGCGTTAAAGGCCGCGTTGAAGCATTACGTACATATATTTAGATTAACGAGGGAGATAGATTATACGGATTTACTTTGTGTACGGAAAATTAATACGACGCCGCAGTGTCTCTACGATACACGTTTAAACGGATGAAACGATCAATCTAGAGTCCCGTGTGAACCCCATTCACGAGACGAGTGCCGGGTGTCAGATAAACGTAACCGCACTTCGAGCGCGCACGGCCGATCATAGATTAAGACACGTGGAATGATTATGACTTATGACAAATGTAATCTAGAACTTGACAGCTCAATTGGCGCGTCCGGTATACCTGCGAGGGTAAACATTGGTGTTCGTGTTCCCCGTGGGGCCTCCGACTATTTAGATCGACCGATATATCGGAGCAAGTTATTCCCCGTTTCAATTCGTCGCTTGCATCATGGATTTTTATCTTTTCAGAAAATTTGTTTGTAATGTAACTCCGTGGATATGTGCAAGGAGAAAGGCAGTTAGATCAACTTTTATTGAAAAGATATATTTCGAAGTTATTATTTTATATATTATTAATGGAAAGTATATATTATTTTATTAATTATGGAATATTAATTCGCGTTTGTCATTCTTCTTTAAACTGAATAAATTACACTTAGCGGTGCCTCATTGTATATCCATTTAATTTTCTCCCCGCAAAAAAAAACTCGATAATAAGTTTCTTCTCCGACAGGAGGAGGCCTTCCATCTCTTTCTGACCGCGTTTCGGGCTCCTTTTGCCGCGGCGTGAATCTCGAAAACGCGCGAAACGGAAAAAAGAACGACGGGAACGGATCCGAAAGTGAGAGAAGACGCGCGAGGGAAGGGAAAGCAAGCCCGGAGAGTTAATTATACGTCGTGCGAAAGAAGATTTATCGGGCGTACATTTTCCACGAGACGCACGCGCGCGCGCGCGCGCGAGTCTCCTACGCCCGCTTCGCCTCATCATCATCCCTGCAGCCCTTTCCGGCTCCCTTCGCGTCGGCCGCGTGGGTGTCTCCTGACGACTCAATATTACTACCACAAAACATACACGCGGTCGTTACCACGGGCGAGCCGCGCGGCCATGGGCGTACCGTGGACGCGCGCGTGAAACGAGATAAGAAGCCCGAACGTCTCTCGGTCGAGACAGAGCGGTAGAGAAGTACCGGATGAAAAAAAGTCCCGGTGGATGATGGTGGTTGTTGCGGTCGTGGCGCGACGGTACCTAAACCTCGGCAAGTTACGACAGCGGTAAACCCGCGTCGAGAGATTCAAGAATATCGCGCGGTGCCCCATGGAATATCCTCGACGCACACAAGATAAACAATCTCTCCCACGCCGCACGATCGCCGATCGATGCTATAATGAAGAACCTTCCTTCCTTTCTTTCTTTATCTCTTTCTCGAGAAGAGATTTCTCCAACTACGCCTTCTCTCTTCACTAAATAGTGTTTTCTCCTCGAATAAAAACGCGCGCGCTTGCGTCCGTTCGAGGCACGCGTGCGCGCGCGTGCGAAAAATTCTCCGACGACCCACTTCGCGTTTCTAACGTACCGTAGAAATTTCAGGCGGGAATCGCTCGAATTCCAGGATCCTTCGCTGCTGCGTCGGCATCCTTAGAATTCCTTGTAAAATTACTCGACACACGGATATTGCGCGCTCCTGGGGGCCGCAAGGCGAATAATGCGATTACCCGCTTGAAATATTCGCGTACATCCTTTTGCGCTCGGGAGCGCACGGTTAACGAGATACTTCAATTAAGTTTCTGAAATATCCGTAGGACGTGGCAGATTTAAAAAAAAGTGTATAAAAGTAAAGAAGACATTTTTTATTTCAATACAGAATTAATATCTTTTTTCTTACAATTTCAAATATTTTGGCAAATGTTTCAACAATTTGATCGAGTCTCTAGACTCAGCGATGAAAGAAAAAAATCAAGCTCAGTGAATGTGTTTCGATGGACATCTCAACATTCTCGAAACCATAGAGCAACCTCGTGTTCTTTCGCGAAGAGAAACGGCGATTCTCCCCGGCTATGTAGTGCAGATTTTAATATAATTTGGTTGGATGCCGGCGAGAGCGAATAATCGAGACAGGGTGATGCATGCCTCAAGGTTCATTGTATTGTACCCACGGGGGGAATACGGCATGAGGAAGGTGGAGGAGGAAAAGAAGAAGAAGAAGGGCTCCTTTGTGAAAGCAGTGTCAGGAAATCAGGATTGATATAGGGCTGCGGTAGGTTCGCTCGTAACTTTGTCCCGCGGTACCTGGGACTCGGTCCCGATCCATTAATCACCCTCGTACGAGGCCTGAACTCTTGGGTGATTAGCAGGCGTGAACACCGACTCACCGGAGATATATATGCGATTGGCCGCCATTGTCGACCACCGCGGACGCTCCGCGACGGCGATTGAGACGTCCGTCTTCTTCGTGGATTCTGAAAACGCCGCGGCTGGAATGAAATACACGATTTCACGGCCGGAGCTCGTGCCACGATTCTCATTTGCTCCTTCCTTGTTTCCCGCGTTCCGCAAACAATTACGCTACCGCAGATATACATACACACACCGTTGGCAACAACACTAAGGACATTGTTGTGTTGTATTGTTAAGCAAAGATGTAGGAGAATCATTTGCACTCATTTCTGCATTGCTTTTTATGAATTTTTAAAACAAATTTCGTTAACATGAACGTTTCTTTCCTCTGAACAACTCGGAAAAGTAATTGTAAATTAATTATTTGTAGTCATTCTGTATGAGATTTATTGTGAGCATAATAGAGAGTGTTTCTTTTAGGCATATCTTTCGCCACAACTGCCAGTTTTAGAAACGTCTCTTTTTCTTCGTAAGAGATATTCATAAGTAGATATTAACATGCATACATTGCGCGATCACAGTAAGCGGAAACGGATATAAGCACAATACGATATTAATCATTGCTTTAAGGCTTGTTTACGATAGCTATGAAAAGCCACGCAGGTTACGCGACGCTTTACGAAAGGGGCGCTCGTTATTCTTATTCGTAAGCGTTACGTCGGTCTTAAGTCATTCCCGTTTGTCCGGCTTCGTGATCCCCCGGGCTCCTAAAAAGAGGCGCTTAATTGTACGGCGATTTAACCGGAGGGGAACCACCCGTGGGGACTGCCAGAGATTCCCGCGAGTTTCGTGGGTGTAACTTACGAGGTAATTAATGCAGCCGTAAGTTGCGAGCCTACCTCGAGGACGGGGCTTGCTTCGTGCTTCTTGATGTGCCCAAAACTATGTTTCTTGAGCACGAATTACGCTGGTCCACCGCATTACTTACCGGAAACTTACCGTTAGTTTAATGCGCACATTTTATCAATGTAATCGACACGATATAGCCGACGCTAATTTCGTTCTTTTATTTCATTATATTTAAAAGCCACATTTATGCTAGACGTAAATTCTTCCAAATGTTAAAGATTTAGGAGCGCGTGAGAGGTTTTGCTTCAAAATCTCTCGAAAAATTTCTGTATGTTAATCGACTCTGTTGGTTTCTTGCGGTCTGATTCGTATTATTTCCTAAACATTATGTAATGTGTTTTATTCCATTCTATTCTTTTGCGCGCGCGGAAATTGAAATGCGCCGCGCATATCGACCTTTCTTCTATTCCCCATGCATGCGCATCGAGATCAGTCCCATCGCTCTTCCCTGTCTCTCGTCGAACCACCGTTTCAAATCTAGGGCGAATATCCGGGGAACGAGCGTTCTTCGTGGAAGAGCTCGGTCGAAGAAAAGATCGCTCCGCACGATTTTAACGACGAAAGCAGCGGATACGAAAGCACCGGAATTATTAATTAGGCAGGTTCTTATGTCCGCGTCGCGCGGCACGTTGCCGCGGAATCCACGAGGATATAAAATTAGCAATTTTATATACCGCCACCGCCTCGGTCGGCCGACCGATTCTCAGACTCGTGCCAATATCGATTATTGGGCGGGTTTCTTGCCCGCCCGCGGGGCGATCTCCCGCGCGATGGAACTTTTTTTCATCCGCCTTTTTTCTTTTATCTCTACCCTTAATTACCTTCACGAGAATGACGAGATGCGGCCGCGATGTTTTTCTTCGCCAACTAGTGGGAATTTAATTGCGAATTTGTGATACGTGTCCCCCTGCGACGCTTGAAAGCGGTAGGGGTTATTACGCACCGCATAAATCTCTCGTATCGAGGTATTGCTAGATACCGGATACGCACGGTAGAATGACTTTCGATTCCTTGCGCGATTCTAGAAAAGGATTTGATGGGTTTCGTAGCAGGTACACACCTGGGTCACGCGTGGGCCCACATATGCACGCGCGCGTACAGCCTATCACGCCTCCTCGCGTGACGTCACACCTGGCTATAATCGCCGGGATTCGTCGGGGGAGGAGAGGAGTGAAAGGGCGAGTGAAAAAAAGGCCTCGATGAAGGGAGAAAAAAGGAGTGACCCGAACCGGTTCACGCCAGGTCAACAGCACGCGCGCCACCCCCGTAAGACCCATCGTACATCGGCTTGATGCGCATCTACCGGGTGTACGAGCATAATTTGCAGTACAACTCTTTCTGGTAGAACTGACTTTGATATTATACACGGGGGAAATAAAACGTCAATTTTATCTTTCAAAACCTTTTATATTGACATCACATTTAAATATTTAAATATCATCAAGAAAATATATAGGACTGCGCGTTGTTTTGCTCGTCGTGCAAGTCATTAGCGTTATTACATCGACTTGGCTCGTCTTATCCGGAATTACGCTAATTATGCGAAACTCTATCCTATCGTAGTCGGTGAAATCCATCGGCGCGAATCCAGAATTATCTGAAGAGACGGATAAAAGGCCGTTAGTCCGGTTCGATAACAAGTTATTAGTCAAACGTCGATAAGCTCTTCGTCATCGAACGCTCTTCGTCCCAAGTGATCTCTTCTCCCTCTCCCCCCCTCTCTCTCTCTCTCTCTTTCCCTCTCCTTGTCAGTTTCACTCTGTTGCGCGATTTCTCCGCCGCTCAATTACTGTAAATACACGGAGTAATAGCCGCGAGATTATTGGCGGCGTTTCGGAAGTTTTTAATGAAAAGGACGCTGGAGCGGCAAGCCTGGTAGCAAATTATTCCGCTCGCAATACGCCGGTCTCCGTCCGCCGAGCCGGCTTTTACTACTTCGGCGCGCATCCTGCCATTTATCATTTGCAACGTGCAATCGAAGACGGAGGGGCATGTGCGTAACGAGAGTGTTGTACAAGGTTTCGAGCTGTGTACGACCGTGCGTGCACCGGTGTCTTGTAGCTGACGCTGGCGAGAGGAGAGCAAAGCGGCGGGATAAGCCGAAACGAGATCGCTATCGAGGCGCCGTTAGGCTGTTTGTCACCTTTCGCAAGCGCGTGGGTTGTCGTCGCCGTGCTCGCGTAACCGAATATGTGGTGTATGTAGTTTTTTAAGTGGCGTTGTAGATATTCCGATCGCAAGGCGGAGAAGCTTGCGAAGAGCCGATTCGAATTCAGTCTGACTGCATTCGCATGGCAGCGCACGAATGCGTTTACCGCTCAATTCGCGTGCCTCTACTGCGATACTCCGCCTCGTGTCTTCTTTGCGGAATGCATTATAAGTCCGTAAAGTGCATTATAAGTCGCGTTCGAATTTTCAGAGAGACACATAGGAGCCTTGAGAATAGACGACAGTGTAAAGAAAACGTCGGGTTTTATCATTGTGAGATAATAATCGCATGCATTGTTCTAAAATACGTATCAAGCTAATAGACTATAATCTCTGTAAATATAAAGTCGTAATAAAATCGCTTCAATGTATTAAAAGGATGCTGCGCATCTTTCAAAATCTACATTTTTGAAAGTAGAAATTAATAAAATTTTCTTAATTTAAAGCAGGAAAGTTTTCCTTATATTAAACGAATTAAGCTCGTAATTCTTTCTCCGTCTTTTCTATATTTAGACGCTCTCAGCCCCGATTGTGTCCGTTCACCATTTTTCTCGGACGTTCCCGGAGATGTATCACGAAAATATCGAGGATAAATCGAAAGGTATACCGGTAGCGGTCTATTAGCGAATCGCTGCAAGGCTGTTCGTCATCTCACGCTTGGCTAGCTATGCCGCGGCGTGAGCTCGCTTTGCCGACACGCGACCTACACACGACGGCGCGCGACAGCTCGCCCCGTCCTTTTCCCGCTCGCGTAAGAACAGCGCTCGTCGGACGAACGTCCTTTTCGCCTTTTCCTCGTCTCTCTTCTTGTGCCTCCTTCTCTCTCCCAACCCTCGCGACGAGAAACCCGTCCCTCTCGCTCGCCACCCACCGATCTGACAGCGAGCGCTCGCGATGGCATAAGGGAATAAGACGGAAATAAGATACGACACAGCTGATACGCCTTCGCCCACCGATTACGCGCGCTAGGTGTACGTCAGAGATTGTCGATGATGTCATTCTCGACTGTAGATATACTTTCGGTAAGCCAAGTGCAGGACATTGGCTGGCCGATTATAGATACGCGGATACGCGAAGGGCGCCGGCGAGGAGAATTTTCAATGGAGCGTGCAAATTTCATTCTCGATTCGTAACTAGTGCGAGACGCATTTTAATTAATCGGGTGCTTTGGTAATACCTGTAGACAGTCACGACCATTCAGAGAAAATAAGTGTGCAAGGAAATGACGGAGAACTGACGTAAGGAATCAGTTGTGACATGACGTAATATGTTTTCCTCAATTTGTCTAGATCAATTTGTCAATTGTCTCAGTTCTTATATTTAATTTTTTGTCTTATTAGTATATAATATAAGAAATAATATACATATATCTTATTAGTATCTATATAATCTTAGAAATCTGCCCTTAAATATTGTTACAGAACATCTTTCTTTTCGCGCTTGTCAAATTAGTTGAATATCAATTGTCTTCCATAGAAACATCATCATTGTCATAGCCCATTCAAAATTAATTCTTTGCAAATTGCTTATAAACAAAATAACTGCAAAACAATAATGTGCCGATTATATGGGTCAATCTCAATAAAATTCGCTCGATAAACCCCGACGAGACGAAATTCGTGTCGGCGACAAAGTGAAGGGAGGTTTGTGTGTTGTTCGAAGCCGGAGCAAGCTGCGCCAACGATATCAATCATCCCGCGTGACCGAAAGCGAGACTTTCACCACGAACGACGACAACGAAGACGTCGATGCGGCCGGTCGTATAAAATCCTAACGGCGTATACGCTACGAAACTTTTCGATTTGACGACCGTCGAGAGTTCTTCCGTGCGATCACCTCGCGATCGCGCCACCCACGATCCATCATCGCGCTACCATCGCATCGGCCAAGGAGAAATCGCGCGGCGATTCAATGGTATCGTTGATCCGTTCCGCACGGCGGGGATCGGTAGCGCGCTCGATCCGGCCGATCGAACGTGCGCTCGATCAAGACGATCCCCGCTTGCGTCCCGCCTACGCACACGATCGACGCGATAGCGAGATGATGAAGAAATAAGCCGAGCGGAAGAAAACGCCGAGTTCGCATCGGTGCCGTCGACTTTTCGTAGATCATCGAATAAATTCAGAAATTTCAGAAGGCGATAAACATTTCACCATACTTTTAACTTATTCTCAAATTTTTACGCATAGTTAGTGATATAGCTGACAATTGATATTATATTATTGAATTATGCAACGTAGTAGTTTGAATACGTTTACGATATAACTGCATCATTTTTCGCGCTAACATTTAATATCAATTTATTTAATTGAAAGAACTTCGTGATGTATCTCGCTGAGATCTTGTCAGGAGAAAATGCAACGCGAAAGAGCGCGTTAAAAGCTACCACTGATGCGATGCGCCATATTTCTCAGGACGAATTTTATTGAGGAAGTTAGGCGGAGAGCTGGAGAAGGAGGAAGAGAGGAGGGCCGGGAAGTATTGAATTCATCGGTACGCATTGTCGACAAGATATACGAAGCTGGGGGTTACGGGTTAAGTGGGCCCTGTACCTCCGGTAAATAAGTCTCCCCGCTTTCGTACGCGTTTCGCGCGAGCGCGTGTGAGCGCGTCGCTGACCCATGCATGCATGCATGCTCCATGCATCCGTTGTCTCTCGCGTGCCTCCGAGAGTGCATACCGGCCACGATGCGCTCGCACAGGCCAACCGCGCTTTCTCAGGGCAATTTATAATCGTACGGGTTCAATGCGAGCCCGTGTGGGACGCCCGAGAACAAAGAGACACCCCGTAGTAGTAGACGCGCGGCGCGGCGCAACGCGGTGCGGTGCGGCGCTCACTCTCTCGGCGGTCTCTTCCTCCGGAGGATCCCGTCGGGAGTAACGGCGGAACGCCGCCTTCGCCAACATGTCGTTGATTAGTCGCTTGAGTACGCGCACGGAGTACTCGTTAGAGCGATTCTTCGGGATCCCCCGGACGTTGATACCACCCCCGGGACTTTTACTCTCCTGGCTGGCGCGCGGCGTCGCGCCCCTCGTCTCCAATTAAAACTTTACGACTCTCGCGGCGGGATGTTGAATAACTGAAATCGCGCGTGCGTCGCGTATGTCCCGGGGACGCATTCCGTGATTAATTTGTGTTTCACGCGTCATTATTATCTTTACGGTAATATTTGCGCGACAAACCCGGGGACCGGTTCATTAATCGCGCGACGACGATAAACTTCAGGGCTAATTGTAACTTTAGTTCTGCCATGCTTGGGCGAACGTGCCGACGTTCCTCGAGATTCATTCCTTAAGCTTCTCCTTCCGGTTCTGCGACGTAAGCTAGTGTCACGTCTATTATATCTATATTTTGCGCACACCAATTGTTTGCTGTAAAAGTGATCGAAAAGATATTTTCAATTTTTTGTCATTATCGAAAATGGTTTAAAGATACGAGATGCGTATGCGATTTCGATAGAGATTGCTGGAAAACCGGCGAGGATAAACGCTGCTGATTTCTGAGATCAGAGATCATACTCGATCCACGATGAGGCGATCCCGGGAACGATTCAGGGAAAAGGGATCTGCGCGTGGATATTGTTTGTACGTAACTTACATATACAGGAAGGAACAAGGTACAAAGCGGCGGTTCCACATGACCCACGACCTCGCCTCTAATGAGCGGCAAAGCTTGCGGCTATTGTAAGAGAATCTCCTCCTCCCGCGTCGTCTGAGGGCTTCTCTCCGTTTTCTTCGTGCTCTGCCCTCCACCCGAATCCTTTCTCCGGCCTGGCCGTGCTCTCGTACGTTTAACTCGAATACAATAAGGCAGAAGAAAATTCGATCCTCCCTGTGATTCTGCATGAAGGCGCATTTATCATAGCTTATACAATATGCTAACTTGCCCACGGCTACAAAAGAAGATAAAAAAATATTTTCCTGCAAGAATTGATATACAAACTGCGTTGGAATCTCCGTTATTTTAACAATAGATTTTATAATCAATTTATAATCGAGCTCCTTGTGCTAAAATCAGTGCATTATTTTAGGTTTTTTTATAAAAAACAGAACTAAGTTGTTGCCTGTCGATACTCTGCATTCAATAAAATGTTTTCGCTCGATTCGCGGTTACTTACATCAAATAGATTGGATGTTAAAGGATAATGTCTCCGAACCGCGATATTTTGCGCAGAATCTCCGCGAGCCGCGATGACCGCGTGGTCATCGCCAAGAGGAAGATCGGTGATTCCACGAAGCGATCGGCGAGAGGAAAAAAAAGGATGAAACGCAACGGGAGAGAGAGACGACCCGACCCGAGCGAACCCGCGAGCTCGCCGCACCGTTCTTGTCGAGCGAATCGACGGGCGCGGCGAAGGGGAACACCCTGTACATGCCGACGACATTCCCGAAGTGCAGCGCGCAGTTTTTCGCGGCTACCAGTGCAGCGAGTAGCCTGTGACGAGCGAACGAGTGACTCAGAGGCATCGAGGTAGACGCAAGGGCGAAACAACACGCACGTGCTCCCTCGCGTACGCGTCTCTACGTGCATCCATGTACACGTGTATACGCGCGCGCGCTCCGTTCGTGCGTGCGTTGTCGTACGCGCGTGTGCGCACGTACGCGCGCCTGCGGCCGGATCGCGCGGAGCGATCGCGGAGAGGAAAGGAAAAAGGGAGAAGCGCGAGATTTATTTGCCCGAATTTCGATGACCGCCACCGTTGGCCGCGCCGCTTCCGAAGAATGCATCTCGCATTCGGGATCTTTCGCGGAATATGTCTTACGGTGGATTCCCTCGAGAAGGTTCCCCTCGAGTGCTCGATCATCGCTTTTCCGAATTCGCTCCCGCCCGCCACATCTTCAATGTCCGCTTTGCTTAAAGAACGACGTCAAAGACGAGAGAAAATATTCCAAGAAAGAGTTTTCGCGACTTACATTTGAAAGTTATATGTATAATTGTGATACATTCTAGATTTAGAAACGTTTTAACCATCTTATTGACGCGCCCAGTTTTAGCCTGAAAATTTAATAATTAATTATTATCAGGAGACTCGTGGTCACTATCCCGAGCTGGATCGCAACGATATCCGATAAATCAATATCCGACCAACGATCGCAGACGTGCGTCTCACCGATGATATATCGTTTTGTCGTGGATTCTCTCGAATCGGCGCTATTAGGCCATCGACGTCGCCGATGCTTTTTGTGGGGGGAATCACGCGAGGTTCACCTCGCGTGTCCCATGTGTCCCGTAAACGATGGCGACTAGTACCGCGTTTAACTAATGTGTCGGACCGGTTAGGAGCGTATTGATCAGAGACCGAGGCTAGATTTATGTCGGCGAATGATTCACGGCATGTGATTTACAGCGGATTGTCCGATGCGCGCGCATACTGATTGAGCATTTATGCCGCTCTCCCGGCATCGTAATCATTTATTGGGTTAAGGTGAAATTCTCCTTCTTCCCTCCTATCGAAGGGTACATTCGGATTTATCTATACGGCTTCGTGGCTTAACGTTTCGATATGCAAATTCACAGAATGGAAGATTCATCTTTACGGAAAGAAATTAAAATTGATTTGACAGGAAATATCATGTCGAAATACCGCACAGATTTCGAAATAAACCTTGGGCTTTATGTTACTTTCCTCTCTACGTGACGTATTTACTTTTTACATTTCCTGAAATTTGATAAGTATAATTTATTGATGAAATTTTTCGCTCTTGCACAATCGTTACGGAATCGAGAAGTTACATACTCGATTCGCGGCGTTTATGTAAAACCATCAGGCACGGGCAGTCAGTATGCGGTTACGTTTTAGAAAGCGCGTTCACCCTAACGGCGTCGCAAAAATCGCGTTTCCGTCGCCGATCGGAGTATTCGAAAGTCCCTTGGGAGCAGCGCTTCTTGTTTTTCATCTCTCGCTCTCTTCGATCCTCGATTACGAAGGCAGGACACGCGTCTCGCGTAGAATGTCGCCGTAACGAAGGGGCCTCTTCTCTTTCTCTGTCTGTCTCTCGCTCTTGTTTCCTTCCGTGCGTCCTCACGAGGATGTGCTTCTCGAGACCGTCCTTTACCTCCTCAGCATCCCACCGGGTGATCCCTTGGTACCGATGAACGTTTAAATTAGGCAGAGAATCCTTCGGAATGCGCGAAAGAAACGACGAGACCGGCATTCCGCGAGGTTTTGATACGCCTTTGGGCGTATCACGCTCGTGGGGCACTATTAGCCCTTATGCGGCAGAGGAATGACTCTTAAGGGCCCGACCCGCGATCCTTCGCGCCGCGGCTTCGAAACTTACACATTTTAAATCCTGTCCAGTGACCAGCGACTTGTTCACGATGACATCACCGCTTTACTATATACATAATTATTTTTTTTTTTCTTTATATTTATACTTCGTCATGCTATTGTGCATTTAGATTTGTACTCAATTTTATAATGTATGCACTGTGTGACTTTAAATTAAAATAACTTTTTATTCCCTTTGGTTGCAGAGTCTGGCCACAGGTTGGACAGCGGCTCCCCGTTTTGGAGGATTCAACTTGACCAGGACCTTCTGGATACCATCAGCGCGATCTATCCAGAGTGGTTTAAGGTAAGGCCTATTTTACCCTTCCTTCACGCTGTACCAGAATCGACATACTCGTTGAACGAATGCGGGATAACGAGGTACGCTCCTCGTGCAGGATTACACTAACAGTCGAGCAGCGTCGACGTCGTCCCCCACGTCCTCAAGCGTTCCCGGCGCGCAATCCTGCAACGACAGCACCGCCGTGGTCGTCGTCACCGAACGCGGCGGTGAGCACAAGGTCGCCAAAGGCGACGCCAAGTCCAAGTCCAAGGCGAAAAAGGCGGACGGCTATAAGGATAAGGACCGGGACAGGAAGGACCCTAGGCGCGACGCCAAGGACGAGAGGTGAGATAATTTGCGTGTGCTGCGCCGTATGTAGATTACGCGATGTAGGAAGGCAAAAAGCGTGACTCGCCAGGCTGGAGGAGGCTCAAGTTATATCTACCGAATATTAATAAAACCTCGTGAAATAACGAAATGGAGGAGAATAATCTGAATCGCGTTATCACCTTCTACCAAGTTTCCACGCGAGTATAACCGGTATGCACGCATCCCGCGTACAAACAGAAGTAATAGACGAAGTATGGCGTGGTCCCGATCGCGCGCTGGACGTAAGGCAGGCCGTTATCGCGATCGAGAAATAGACACGTCGTCGCCTCGGCACCTGTCTCGATTATTTTAACAAGCTCCGCGGGCTCCTCCCCGACGCTTTGTCGCGCGTTGCCCGCGTCATTATCTCGGGAGACGTTATTTCTATTAGCTCGCGCCGACCTTGCAGAGACGCAGCAGGAGGAAGACAGCTTGCTAAGTAGCGGGTTATCGCACGAGTCCGGAAAATACCTGAGATCTCGCGAGACTCGCAGGAATTTTAAAACGCGGGCACTTCGATCTAATAATAATATTTTAATGATATTAGCACTTTGACTGCCGTGTCACCCATATTTAAGTACCTAACGCATGAGTTTCCGCAAGGTTTTTTATTTATTTGATTAAAAATAATTTTAGTATTTAAAATATTTTAGAAATTATTTAACAGTCAAAAGTAATATTTAATTGTAGTAATATTAAGCAAGAACTGCACAAAATGGTAACATCCCGACTTTTATTTAATTAGATAAAATATCTGAGTATTTAATATTTGATTTTAAGTAATAATTAAGTCGGAGTTTGACTAATATTTTTTTATAATAAATTTGTCAAAAGATTTTTTTTGAATTGCTTAAGTAGGAGATAGCAGTATTAGTTCTCATGGTCTTCTCCGAGCGCCTCAATTCGCCGCTGCGAGTTGCGAGATCGCGCGAGATGCTAGGGCCGCGCCGAGCGGACGATTAACCCGCAATTTAGTATCAGTACCGCGTGTAATCGTTACGCGAGAATATAAACGCTCTTAACGACCGGCTTCCTATCTCCAGCTGTGACGAGTAATCTTTTCTCGGAACTTTCCCCTCGGCATCTTAAACTACCTCGCCGGATCGTTGGCTCTCTCGACGCTTTAAAATCTTTAATCGGCTCGCCAACTTCTCTACATATGGATTCCGCGCGAAGCGCCGCGCGCGTAATTTTCCCTGAACTTTTAGTGAGATAAACCGAACGGGCCATATCTTTTGCGTGACATTTCGCTCGCGACGCCTCGTCTATACGCTCGCGCGTACCATCTGGATTCGCGAAGCTCTCACGAACCCATCGTCAGGTCCATCGAGATAAATGTTTTCACCCTTCAATGACCAACAACGCTTCGTTGTTACCCTTTTGCCGCAGAAAAAGCGTGACTCCAATCTTTTCTCTTCTATTATACCAAGATTGTTCGCGAGATGCATCATGTAACGTTTATTTTAACGATATTTACGTCATGTTCGTTTTATACGATATTTGCTTTATCCAGGAACGAAAATTATAGGAAGAAATACATTTGTTCTAAAAATATCGCAGAAACTCAAAATATTGTGGAAAGAATTCAATTCCTCGTAACGTTAAATCTTTTTCCATATCAAAATAATATTGTTTATATACTTTGAATTTGTTCAAGCCGGAATCGGTTCGTGGAAATTCTCGACGTGGAAATGACGTATTATTTCTAGATATTTTTAGTTTATTTAAGATCGAGTAGACTCGCGGGGATACACACTCGAGGTATAAACTATCGGACGTAGATATAACTTGACGTCTGACGTTTCTTGCTCGGTGAAGATTCGCCTCGCGCTCGAAGAGAAGGAAAGAGCAACTGTTTCCGACTTTGCTTTCTGATGAAAACGTCGTATACGATCGAGTGTCGATTGATCCGTCATTCCGTCATTCGCGACAAAAACACGCCGCGAAGGACCCGGGGTCCGAGATTGACACTCGAGCTTCGATCGGCAGGCTCGCTCGGTCTCCTCGAGCCGACGTATGAAAGATTAATTCACAAAACGGCGACGTTTTGCTCGTTTCGGTCCGTTCTTCGGACCTGCAGGGACGCTGGAAACGGTAAGAAAGGAACGAAGCCCTCGCCGCAGCAGGATAAAGCAGCGGCGGACGCGGCAGGAAGGAAGGCCGCGAGTGCTGTTCCAGGATCGGAATCGAAGATGGCCGAGGGCAATCAGTCGCCGCCAAAGGCGGAGGTCGACGATTCACCCCTCCAGCACGCCATGGATCGCAACAAAGAATGTGAGTACACATCTCTTTTCAATCCCAAAAATATTAATCTAGCATAAGAATTTCAAGAAGTAACCGCCTGTGTCGGCCAGATCTTTTGCCGAGTTTGTTCAGAGAAACAGGTGTTTGAATCTTTTTATTAAGTTCTTCACAGACACAATGTATATATTTTATTTTTTTAAATTATAATATGTAGGTATCATTGATCAGATTGCATATCAATCAATAAAAATAAATGGAAATGATAAAAATCGTCCACGATTATGTACACTTTGTGTACATCAAGTTCCGTATGCCGACATTCGCTATTCCTTCTTGCAATTCGCTTTAACTCTGTCACCGTTTCTCGCGGCGCATCTACTTCCCCCGTTGTAGAAACGGAAGTGTCGCTTCTCGACGTCCGGAATAAATGATGAAAAGACCTAACGGTCACCCGTCGCGACGATCGCTTCCGATCGAATAATCGCGCGCGGGGCATTCGCTATTATTATGCGATGCAGTCCGAGTGCGATGTTGCGTGCTCGTCGTCGCGGTTACACACTGCGATGTTATACCGAGGTACCGAGCACTTCCTCGGAAAAGGCGCCTATAATTGAAGGGGAAGGCGCGCGGTGTGATGGCTCTTTTTAACATTCGCGGGCAACTTGCCATTATCCCACGGCGACTGTAATCATCCGCTCGTTATTCGGCGCATATAGCTCGCTATGCGGCCCTCGATTATCGATTCGGAATCCGGCGATTTTTTATCCAATAAAGAAACGGCTCGGAGCTTTTATCGTCGTGCAAAATGCAGCTCACCGGCCCATTCGCCACTTCCGCTACTACTACTACTACCGGCGCCGGCAATCGGCCGAACGTTCCTCAAGCTTAGATCCCCGTTTTGTATTCGGAACGCGACTTCCCACGGGCAGGATAAAAGTATCAGTCAATACTACCGCTAGTATTTGATATTGTCTTTTTTAAGTGAAAACATAACCGAGTAATCGACCGTATCTCGATAGAAGTGTTTAAATTTTATATAGGAATAATTTTTTATATTGTTATAAATATAATTGTTATAAATATCGAACTTTATATATAATAATTCTCCCACACAGCTTTTAAGAAACTGTAAATTTAACTCAAAAATACTCTTTAAAAATATCTTAGATTAAATCTGAGATGTTCTTGATATACATCGAATAAATGAAACTGATTTTAAAAAGATGACCCGAAAATAAGCGTGTAAATATCACTCGATGCCGCTTTGAAAGCTTCGCGGTGAGTTTCTTCCGCGATGAATCAAACGTGTGCCCAGTTTTTTCATCCACGAATTTCGCGGTGTATAACATATATACGCCGATTCGTCATGGTTGACTTCCTTGTTAAAGTTACTGGCCATCGCGTGCGCAGTCTTTAGAACGTCATTTTGTCGCGTTTATCGATCGCCTTTTTCTGTAATTACTTGCCATCAGACGCTCTTGAGGCGCTCTCCCTTCACGATCTCCGCGAAGAACGCGCAACGAGAGCACACGCAGCACGCCTGAACAACGTGTATAATACGTACCACTTTTAACGAAGAAACACAATATCCCCGTAGACGGCCATGAAAATCAATAACAGCCTTTTGAAACCTTTTTCAAATAAGATTTTAAAAGTCCCGCATTTCGAAGTAGTTTATCATAAGAAACGTAATTCTATAAAATTGAATGTCCATAAAAGCTTAAATAATCATATTAATGTTCGAGATAGCTTTCTTTTACTAAAGGAAAAGCTACGAATTTATTTTAAAACATTTAATAGTAAATTCCTCCAGAATTTCCCGATATTATCACGGGCTGTTTGGTGAACGAATTTCGATCTGTACGTTGCCCGATCACCTGTACGTGTGCACACACTGTGAAGTGTGCGTGCGACTGTCTACGGGAAAGAGACAGAGTCGGGCATTCGTGCAGACAGGTAGGTGCAGATTCGCGTGTGAGGGCCGTGTACACGCGTGTATATGTATAATATACACACGAGAGACAGGAGGCGTGCCTATTTATAACGGTGATATCATCGCCGATTACCTACGCTTTCGCGTGGACAATCGTAAATTCTCGTAGCAGAAGGGTGTGATGCGTTACCAAACTCCTCGCGATCTTTCTTTTTGTTTCTTTTTTTATTATCAGTATGTAATACATGTATAATTTTTTGTGACTATTATCTCTATTTCTTCGATATCTCAATCACACAAATTGAATATAATTAAAAGAGATATCTTGAATAATCGAAAACTAAATCTTCCTTGTCTAAGAACATCCTTTCTTACTGACTTTCACGAACTATAATTTAATATCAGATCATAGTTGCAATATTTTAAATTAAGTAAATAAAAATTATATAATGAAAGGAAAATAAAAGAAAACTTGGAAAAAATAAATTTATTATCTCTTATTATTATATTTTTTATTAGTATATTGCAAGTAATGTTGACTCACAACGGTAAGATCATTAATTAAACAAATTATATTCTTTACTTAATTCATATCTATGATCGATTCTCCATTATCCGTATTCTCGTCGATTTATTTCTTAATTGTTTTTCTTTATTTCTCTGAGTTTGCGCGATTTACATAACTTACGAAATTTCAAGTTAGGTCGAAAAGGTAAAGATGTGTCTACACTCCCAATCGTATCTCTATTTCGTAGCGCAGCAAAGCGACGTAATGAATCTCTTAACCGCTCAGTCGCGGGTGTATCGCGTGTACTTGAAACGCGAAAGTACGCCGGTCGCCGATTATGCCGAGCTAATTATCGCCGGCGTATCTCGCCCTAAACGACGACGATGCATGCACTCGTTATACCGGTGCGCGAATTTGCGCGCTCGTTTCGTAATGGGAAATTATGTCAGAATTATGCGCCGTGCATGCACTCGGAGAGGCCTCCTTTCCATCCTGCAAAATCGATAACCTCGAGTAGCTCCGCGACTGCTTAATGAGACATCATTATTAATAAAATATCTCACGCGACGAGCTCGTTTAGTCATTACAAAAACTAACGCGTTTCTCTTCTTTTTTTTGACAACAGCATGGAGATTGCGAACGATCAATTATAACGCTCTCGCTATTGTAGATTCTTCAAAGTTGAGTCCTCTTTTAAATTCATAAGCACTTGTTAAAAGTTTTTAGTTATATATTTATGTACTTTATTTATTTTTAAATTCTCCGAAAGCAAGAAATACTTCATGAATAAAAACATATTATATCTTTAACCTATATTTATTAAACGATACCATAAATTAGCTTGCATTTAAGATTTCAAAATAGTTGCTCTGCATTTAAAGATTGTGAAATTCTAATTCTAAATTCGCCAGTGAACGACGAGAAAAGCGAAAGTGCGAAGCATTTTCGTCGAAAACAAATGAAACGAATCGCGCGGAAACGAATTTCAAGACGAATTTCGTGCACTAATTGACGCCAGTGATAATTAGTACGAGACGTTTCGTGGAATTCCGTGTAATTAAAAGGAAGATCCAGCTTCCTCTTCTCCGTAATCCCGCATCGCGATGGCGGAGACCATGCCGATCGTTACGCTTATCTGCTCCGTATCTGTACGAGCATCGGCACGATATGAACGACAAATATATCTTAAATGCGCGCGCGAGCGTCTTAGGAGAACTTTACCAATATTCAGTCTCGCTTCTTACCTTCCGTACGGGTACCGCGCGGCGACCTTCGTATCGTTGCATTTATCAAGGCGGCGATACATGGCCGACGGGTACTAGTTAGCGTACCGAAGAAAAATGTGTTATTAAGATAAGACGCTCTCGGCGATTTATGGCAACAGTTACGTACAGCTACAAAGATAGTTCCGTACTGTTAACTACGCATGTTTTTTTACGTTTTCTGATTCTTGTCTCTGTACACGTTAACCTCTGATGAAGATTAGATAGTCACATCAAGTAGCAAATTATGCTCGAATTATGGACCGTGATACTCCGCATCCACTTTTTATTGATTGTTGTTCGCTACTGACGCGCGGTGTCTCCTTGTATAAGCGAGTTAACTTAACAAGACGGATTTACGGGGTCGTGTCTTTGATGCCGAGCGGTGGATTAAAATCTAGAAAAACCGATTCGATCAGCACGTACCCGCCGTTCGCGCTTTTTCATCTAAACCGTCCGAAAGCGCCGCGCGCATTACCGCGGCGAGTCGACCCGGTTTGCGGATACACGGTGCGCCTTTACTGGATTTAATTATATGACCGCTCTCGTTGGTGACCACTTTGAAAAGTCCACCGGCGGCCAATTACGCGACTCTGCGAAAACCGCGCGTTTTTCATCGCGCCGCGTAAACGGCCCCCCTATATACGCAACACAATCGCTCGATTTTCGAGGATCCGCGGTAGCGACCAACGATGACGACAGCGATGACGGTGAAATTAATTAAATGAAAAGCAAGATCGTAACTCTCGGCTTTTGTCGGACCGTAAAACCGGGCCAGCAACGCACTTTTACGGTCTCACCGAGACGCGAGGCGATCCTGAAAACATGCTCGTCACCGAAGTTAACCCACTTCGTATGCCTGCAACCCTCCGGGTGAAGTGTTTTGCCGAACAGGCGTTGCGTGAGTCCTTTAAGAATTTTAATGACAGACTGTGCCTCTTTCTTCGATAATTTCAATAATAACTTGGTTTACTGCTTTTTTATTCTATTTCAGGCCCGTATTTCATATTTTCGTTAATCTCAGTTATACTATTAGTATAACAAGATAAAAAGAAACAAAATTTTATATGTTTTTACTATTTTCGTCAAATATAGACTTTTCACAAAGCGGGGTCGATCTTGTATTTCGACTGTAAACGCGCGTGATTTTCCCGTCGTGGAAGGATCGATCTCCGGCGTCATACTTATAAATAAATCGTGCTTTATCGTTGCATATTCATACGCGCACCGTGGTGCCCCGGGTACTCGTGGGCGAACCGGATCGGGATATGTCGAATCGGAGTCGTTCCGTGGCCAGAAAGTATGCATTGAAATCGGCGAGTGTGCCACGCCGTGACGCCGCACGGCGCCGACGCAAAAATCGGCGCGAGCGCACGCGCGCGTGCATGCAGGAGATAAAAAAAAAGAGAAGCACAACTCGGTGGTTGCGCGCACGGCCTACGCACGTAACACGTTGCCCCGGCCACGTGCCTTCAAACGGTCGAGAGACGATTATTTCCCTGCGCGGCGGTTTGCCACGATTTTATAACTTTTCGCGCGCGGTTATAAAAATCGTAATATCGACAGCGCGTCATGTGTGTAACGAGCGCAAGTAAACTTTCGCAATCTGTCGAATGACCGTCGTATATTACAAGCAGTAATATTTTATTTATGCATGCATATTTTAAGGGACGTAAAGATTAAAAAAAAAACGAGGTCCGGGTTCAAGGTTTGTCCACCAATTCAGATATTAATACTTAAATATATATTTTATAAATATATTGCAGAGATGAGTCGTTTTTTATTTATATGCTAGAAGGATGCAAAATGAATTATAAAATCGAATCCATCTCGTATCATTGGTTTCCAAGATTTAAAACACTATCGCAGCTAAAACGCGCGAGCTATCTTACGAATTTGCAATCGAGTCGCACTCGCGAATCGAGACGCGACAGCGAAAAAGAATGCGTGCATCGAAACGGGACGGCGAATTAAAATTCAGCGGCCAACGACGACGGAAAACATCGACGAGAGGAAGGAAGTGGCGTTCGTTAGTATTCAAGGCTGGCCACGATCGAACGGCCGCGAGCAAAAGCATGATCGGCAAAGAGGAAGAAGACGAGGGGGAAGGGGGAGAGGGGGCGAAAGAGAGGGATCTCTTGAGCCAAAGAACTCCGGTGACCGAGTGTTAATGTTAACCGCCCGCCACTGCTCAGAATTGATTCTCGCTCGCGATGCCCACGCATAGCGAATTAAACGGGACATCTTCTTTTCCTTCCGCGAGCGATCGTGCCCGGAGACGCCTAATTCGATTGTCCGCCGACACGCCGATTAATACGACGCGCTCGTCGCGCTTCATCCACGTCTCATCTTACCAATTATCTCTACGCAGCGAATACGATACCATGTGTGTAATAGGAGATACCTATAATTTCACCATAGTTAACGTTAACAAATTTACAATCGTAGTTGACGTTAATAAAATTACATCGCGTTTCATTTGATATTTAATATTTCAATTAATATTGCTTGCCTCTACAGTTCAAAACAAATCGTAATAAATTGTAACAAATAATTATATTGCCATAAATTCAAACAGATAATTTTATGATAAATAAAATACAACAAATTTTTCAATTTGTTGCTAAATAATTACAAGAATTTCGTTAAGTTTTGCGGAGTGAACTTGCGTCTACCAAGCTTGTTTTTCTCTCGGTTTGAAAAATAGGATGGCGGCGCACGTTTGACCAGGAAGACCCAGCGATAGAATGGCGCGCGAGTCTCACGACTCGCCGTCGTTTCGTCACCGCGACGATGGGTATAAGCGAAGTGGCCCCGCGTGTCCCCGCAGGACAATTCCACGGCCCACGCGCTATTGTGGTCGCGGCAAATCGGTCGGCCACCTGGCCCGATCCCGGCGCGTCATCGCACAGTGGCCTTCCTCCTCTTCCGTTCGCCGTCTTGTTCCCTCCTTTCTATTCCGCAGGAGATAATCACCGTGCCCTGTACACTCGAGAAGAAATCTGATGGCTAGAAAAGATTGTTTTCTGCATTACAGTTTGAATTACGAATACGTGTATCTTCACACAATATTGAAAGAGAAAATACTTTTCAAAAAATATCTCAAAATACAATGAATTCGAAATCACGATTTTCATGAAAGTGCGCGTTCATGAACATTCATTTGTTATTTTTTTCTTCTTATTACAGAAATCGACGTATTAATTTTATTCTTTTATTTCATTCAACTCATACTCTCACATTCAATGTACTTTTCTTTCTCTCTCTCTCTCTCTCTCTCTCTCTCTGACAATGTGGTACCTTCGAGCCTCCGCGCTCTTCCTCGAGGTATCATCTCGCGGAAATTGGAGCGAGCCGCTTTCGCCCGGCTACTTAGAATTCATGTCACTTTTGAGCGCTTTAAACCTGTCACGCCGATGCGGTCCACGGCGGCGATTTCTTTCTGCCGGTCACGGCCGTGCGCACAATTTCCCACATTAGCGTCGTAATGACGGCGGCGGCGGTAACGGCGGCAGGTCGTCCCCGAATCGCAACGTAGTTATTACCATTTCATTACCTCCCGGCGAAAAGGCGGCGAACGACGCGTAAATTACCCATCGTGACATAAAGTACGCCCAATTTGCCGCTCGCTCGCGCACGTATACGCGTGCACGCACGCACGCATGCATATACGTGTGCACGCATCATCAACAAATACGCGGGCGGCGCACCTGCTAAGACGTTTCTCGGATATCGCGATTAATTGTCGCGAGTCGCGAAACCTCCCGCGCGATACGACGCTCTCGTCTTCGACACCCACAGCCCGGCGATGCCGTAATCACACGTCACGCGTGATCTCGATCGATGCGTTTCTCCGGGGAAGCTTCGGTTTGCGCGGCGAGAAAAAAAGGACGACGAGGAAAATAATTACCGGGCTGCGAATAATTACACGCGTCGTGCGGGAGTCGGGGGAAGCACCGAGGCGAAAAAATGACGCACGACAATCTGAGCTCCTTTTTTTCGTCGTTTTTCCGCTCAATCTTTTTTGCGGACACTTTCACGAGTTCCGCGATTGGGTCGAGAGGCGCGAGAGAAAAAGAAGGAGAGAGAGAATTCACGGAGGCGCGATCCGCGAGAGTTCCCGCAAGAGCCTCGAGTGCGGCGTAGCGCCGTGTTGCCGGTTACGCAAGGGGAAGGGCTTTGATTGAGGCGAGATACAAATTGCTAATTATACGTAATTAGACCCACTGACCCACAATGGGCGACCGGGCGACCACCCGGCATGCCCTCGCGTGGTGCGAAATCACGTCGTAGGATCGTGCCTCGCCTCGCTTTATCCTTTCATCGCTTTTATTCTAGCAATTTTCGCGGTAATATCTTGCAGCGCGTGTATCACATTCTACGATTACAATGTTACCATTCACCTGCAGTGCACTCGACACAGGAGATTACAATGCTTGATAGAATGATTTTGCAGCGAATTGAGGAGGAAATACACCTGTATATCTCTGTGTATCTCTGGTATTCCTATTTCTAAAACAATTTTTGTTTAAATAACAGTAGCATTGTGAAAGTAATATTTCACGCGTAGTATTTTACCTACATAATGTCCTAGAACCTGTCATAACTTTAATAAATTTATCGATGCATTTGTAATTAATTTCAACTTACGATATAGAATGTGTTAACAATTAAAGGAGGTTTAAGATATCCCGTATTCGCATATTTATATTTGATAAATAATTCTACACTGTAAATAAGGTAGGTTAGCATCAGAAGAAAACATCGTTTATTAAAAAAATTTTGTATTTGAGCGGATATTTTATATGTAAGCAAGCGAGAGTTGTTTCAAGCATCACCCATCACGTTTCATTATAATCGCCGCGATTAAAATTATGCATGTCGCATGAACAAAGATTGCATTGCAAATTACACGTGAATCATTGATTTATCTCTTGCGTAAAGCACGTTAAGACAGTAAACAGATTCAAAACAGTATTTGATTCCGTGATCGATGCGTGAAACCGTTTTAATCGTTGCATCGAAACGGCTGATTTCTTCAGTCGATGCGTGAAAATCGGTTCGAGTTTAATCATCAGACGGTACCCTCGGCTCGCGAGCCATTTATACGCCTTTTTCTTCTTTCGTGATTTTAAATTACCGTTCGCGCGTTCACTCATTGATAAGGGCACAGACGCAACTTCGTTCGCATTATAAATTTCGCCCGTTAAACTGCGCATCCTTTCTCCTCGCGCGAAAACGAATTTCGCCACCGAGTGGCGACGGATAAGCTGCGCGTCGCGTTATGGCGTCATAAAGAGACGATTATCTTAATTAACTAGGGAATTGTTTTGGCCCACGCATTTTGCGGCGCGCTACCCACGTGCGCAGCTTTGTGTCAGGGTTTTTGACGTCGCTGCGCGCAACAAAGCGCGTTTTTAGAAATTCTTATTAAAAGCAGAGAAATAGAAAGAAAATATATATGACTCGTTTATATATGACTCGCGTCTTTGTTGTAACGTATGCTAGGGCGCTATTCTGATTATATAGTTTTCTAAAATTAATCTAGAACATCCTGAAACGCTTTGCAAAATTCAGGGCACATGATTTTGGCCTAAACTAGAGAAATATTCCCATTATTTCTTACATATAATGTCTACGTTACGCATATGCCATTTCATTGCAAGTTCACTAATATCCCCGAAGGAATCGAAGAGTTTATGTTTCGTGTAACGTAGTTTGAGAGCTGTTGCTGTAACGTCTAGTAATAGCCTGTGTGATCAACACGTCCACCGGTCACATCGCAGAGGATACGCGCGAGGTGGTGGAATTAATTACCGCCCACTTTTTATATCGCCTTACCTATCGTTGCACAATCCAATTAAGCGTCCAATCTCTCGGATTACGGATTACGCAATCGTCGAATAATCTCTCGCAAAATGCCACGTATGCACGCGAACCCGGGCGACGGAGGAGACGATGGTCCCTTACGAAATTGTAGGGATGTTACGTCGCGTCGCGTCGCGTCGCGTCGTTAGTCTCGCGCCCGGGGAAATATTTTATTCACGATTTGTTTTCGCGTCGCGAGCGCGCGCGCGCGTGGAGAAACGGGAACGAGCGGAGGAGGATGTTTACCTCAGATGAGCTTACGACGAGGCTCGTCGTCGCCTGCTGCTGTCCACGCGCTCGAGTCGCGGTAATGATGGTGCCGGGGACGCCTGTCCTTGGACGGCTAAAGGCCACGTAGGTGGTGTACGACACGCGGAAGATGGAAAAGCCGTTCTCCGCGCGCGCGCGTGTAGGCGAAATGTATCAAGGCTAACACAGGCCGTTCTGTCGACACTTGTCGACCGATCGTGACGTTTAAATAGGTGAACCCGCGTGACAAACGATCGCCATGAATGAACTTCTCTCGAGAGCGAGAAGCTGATTTCTCGCGCTCGATGTGTCCTTCACGTTGGCGTCCGGCTAAACACGTACATACAGTGAATTTGATGAAACTAGGTAGCGACAGCCGCATTTCATATCCCTGTTAAGCAAACGAGCACCTGTACGCTTGGAAGGAGCGACTCAAAGAGCGACGTTATAACCCTTTCTTTACGCGAAGCAATTTTGAATACGCCTTCGTCATTATAGCCTCCTGTAATTGCGTTGGTTACATCTCGCATATATCGTGTCTCCTTTCACATTCGTACGCCTCGTGCACCGTAACATGTAACAGCGAAGTAGCGTGAAGGTACCCCAAGATATTTTCGTGCGTCGTGATTGAAAGACGTTCCACTCCCGGTGCCGGAGCTTGTATCGCGTGGCGAAACATATCTTTATTACTCCAGTCGGATATGTTAAACGCGCGGGAGAACAGTAAACTGTCGGCATCGGGCGTCTTGTTGCTACTGGCAGGAGAACGCCTTGTATTAACGTCGCGCGCTTTAAACGCTTATATTTTGTTACTCTTATCCAATCCAGATTCCATTACTTGGATACGGTGTAGTGTATACACCGCGTCTGCCCGAATTTATTCCTCAAGAATGATGGCTCGTGCTCAGCATTCTCGACCGTTCAGAATTGCAAAGGACCCCGTACCCCACCTTCGTGTGTTCTCTCATTCCCTTCTGGTCCTCTCTTTCTCTCTCGCGTGGAGATCGGGAGAATGGCGTGAGGGGGAAAGGGAGGTGAGGGCCCGTAATGACTGTACGGCGCAAAAATTTGCAATTAACTTCTGGCGGGCGCGGTGGTGTCGCGTCGGCGTAATTGGTTTTGCAGAAAACTTTTACGTGTTTTCGCGGCATTTGCATAATGTGCGAGGTGAACACGGCCGATCGATCGGTTAATTTAAATACTGAATGCAAAACGCCGCCGCCGCCACCGCGGCGCGTACCGGACGCGCGAGCATCGCCTCCATTAGCTTGTAATTATCGTTACTTATTGCTGGTAAACGCTGGTAGGGCCGACCGGCCGGTCGACCGACCGGCTGGCAATGCGTGTCGATGCATAGGCTCATAAATTCTCTATCCAAACCTGCGATTCGATCGCTGCGCAGGACACAGATTAGAATAGAGCACAATAATGATCCATAAGAAGACTTGTTAAAAAAACTTTAGCTTTACTCTTGTCATGATTATTTATTTGTCAAGCAAGAAGGATTCATGCATTCGGGCGAATTGAGTTAGTCGTGAATCGGGAGATATTTCAATTGAAAATAGATAAATAGATCAAGCATTTATTAATATTAAGCAAGCTTTCTAAGAACAAAGAAAATGATAAAAATATAATATAAATAATAAAAAATAATATAAAAGAAAAAAAGAAAAGTAATGAAATGGGTAAAATAAATAATATTAAATCGAGATATCGATGTAGGAAAATTTTTGTTACGTTTCCGAGCAGTATCTTTCGGGAGGCATAAGCGAGTTTAGGTGATGCGAAGTTCAATATGACATGATCCACGTTTCTCGCAGTTCTCTTCGGACATCTAGGCGACAGGAACGGGAGTAGAAAAGCGGGATTTGCGTCTCCTCCGTTCACTGGCTCGACAAATATCGCGTTTCGTGATTTTGAAATCCGGCGGTACGACGACGGTGAATTTCGTGAGAGCGGGCCCTACGCGGGTATATCCATACCGCACCGTGTCGGCATGTTTCGCGGTTTGGGCCCTGGGGGACTCCAAAGGCCCGCGTCCGATTCTCGACGGACAGACCGGCACAGAAACAGCGGGGGTCAGAGGGGTCAGCACCGGAGCTCTCTGTGTTCCCGAGGCTTCTCTTGTCATGCGATATGTTGCTCGTACGTTATGATAGTGCGGCGTCGGTGATCCCCGAGGCTTTCTTGTTTTGTCACTGACAATGCTCCGCGCGCGATGCCTTTGTAACCGCGCCTCTCTCCTCCTCTCCCGGCCGACTTCTTTTCGTTTTGGAAAAGAGAGAGTATCGTTTAAAAGAACGAGAGATATAATAGCGAGACGGCATGTCCTGTTGTCCACGCGTTAGAAATCATCCGGGTGAATATAAACTGTTCGTGTGCCGGGAACACGATCGTTCCTCGCGCGACGGCGCGAGTGTGCGTGGCGAGCGCTCGTGTATTTTTGATGGGTACCTTGGGTAAATGCCAGAAATTCTTTGCCTGACGACGGTCACGCGAGCAATTACTGTTATCGCTCGTACGTATCGCGCGGCTTCCGGGGTTGCACGCGAGATAATCGGCCGTTTTGTCGCGCTAATAAAGTCGCGTACAAAGTCGCGATATTAGCGCGATATCAGCGAGTGCCATCTAAATGACGTTTTCTATGCGATACCTTTAGAGCGTGTCCGTATCTATTTGCGTTAGAATCGCCATCAGTCTTTCGATCCAGAACGTACGCTCTTAATCTGGAGACGCACAATTTTAAGAAAATATTTTTTTCAAATTGTTTTCTTTTTCTTCGTCTAGAAACTCACTTGTCGGAGAGAACGTAACATGTTAACGGGCAAGTTGTGACACATCTCGAGGAAAAAAAAACTATAAATCTAGCGGGCCAAGCTCGTTGCGTTTTCACTTGGACCGACACCCCGTAGACACCTTTATGTCTATCCAAATATGCTGCCTGGTATTGCATAGTACGTATATTCCTCGCGGACGCTGCGGGACGCGAGGGGGAGGATACGATGTGGTAACCGCACGTGGGACCAATGCGGGATGGGGAAGAGATCTGGTACAAATTTATCTTTGTTTCGAACTTTCACGCACTGACAGCGACCGCCGACTCTGCTGGCCGTTCTCAAACTCGGACGTGAGACACCAGCGTTATTCGGACGATATTTTTCTTGCTCTCTTTCACTTCCTCCGTGATCCGTCTTCCGCGATCTTTTCTTCTACTGATACGTGTGATAGCTGTAGGAACCGACTCAAAACTCTCCCGAATATAAAATCGCGACCAAGAGGATTTAAAGGGATTGGTGGAAATTTCTGAACATTTTCAGAGAAGAATTAAAAACATCGAATATCGCATTCAAAATATCTTTGAAGATTAAGAGCGCTATCAGTAAAACTATGGATATTTTCTAGTTAAATTATTCTTCTTGAGGAATATTAATTCATTATCGGGTTTATTTCGGGATCATTGAATATTGTTGTTGTTACATATGTTCATTTCTCGAGTAAAGGGAACATTGTCTTATATCGAGGACAGATAAACACGTGCGCATCGGTGGAGTAAAGTATACCGGTGACTCTCTCTCAGCGCGCGGATGCAAAGTTCACTGCGTCGTGGACACACGGTGAACTAGCGGTCGCACGCGAAAGGGCGGCGAGGGCCGAGGACGAGGGCGAAGAAACGGGAGGAGGATGGCAGGAGAAAAGGTAACGGCAGAGGAAGAAGCCGGACGGAGAAGGAGAGAGAGAAAGCGGACAAACAGGGATAATAATAAAACGAGATATCTCGTACGTGGGCGGTCGTATTGTTAGCGCAACAAGGTATGCGCGGCGCTTCTGTGTCCGCGCGATGCGCGCTCGTGCGCCGGCTGCGCCCTTAATAAAGGATACGCGTGTGCGTGTGCACTCGCGAGCGCGTTTAATAAGAGGGAGGCCCCGGCGCGATGTGAGTGCGCGGCCACGGAGCTCTCTCGGCCTTATGTAAATCGGTCGGGCCCATCTGCGCG
>NW_020219332.1:54738-108117 GCF_003070985.1 Temnothorax curvispinosus | reverse complement strand
ACGAGAAAAGCCGCACGATGGAAGAGAAGAGGAAGAAGCAGCACGAGCTGCTGCCGGCATCAAAAGCAATGCCGCCACCGCCACCGCCGCGATAAACACGCATTTATTCCGGAGTGTGCTGCATACACACGAGGCGTGGGCGCACGAGCTCGTGCAGTAGCGCATGTGCGCCGCGATAAAGCCGCGTTCACATCGCGTTGGACGTAAATCTTGCCGTGGAAAATCTCGACCAATACTATTCTCTTCTTGCCTCTTCTCCCATTCGGTTCCTTGGATCCCACGTCCTTTCCGAATCAATCATTTTTAATAATTCTTGATGTAGTTTCTGAGAACTTTGTCTGAAATATAGGTACATTTTATATTACTGTTCTACACAATGGAAAATGGTAGAAGATACTTTTCTTTTTCATGAAGCTTTATTCAATCGTATTCCAACACCACGCCTTTTGCGTGAAACGACGTTAAAATCGCACAGGACTAGAGCGCTATCGCGACTTTACATTGCATTTGCATCCTAACCGCTGTAGAAACGCGTGCTGGTGATTCTTCCACGGCCGGCAGATAAGCAGATAGGCAGATGGGTGTACATGTACACGTAGGTAACGCTCAGATAACAAACGACGACTCGAGATGAAAGCTAAGCAGACGCTTTGACCGCCGCGCGACTTTTCGTTTGAATCGGCCACGCTGATGTGCGATCTTTGTCGGTAAATCCAAGAAAAATCTTCAGACTACTGAGATTTGTTCGGTATCAATTTATAACACGATAGGAGATGAGTCAGGACTTCGTGAAGTAATGAGTTGAATCGCTGAAATTTAATTGGACACAGCATCTTTCGTGAAGTTTAATTATCAAGACCTTGCTTCGACATTTTAATAAAGAATATTTGTTTTATATATACAGACAGAATTAATGACAAATAATATAACGTACATAAAACGCATATACCATAATTTATTTAGTAAAAAATTATGAGGGTTATATACTTTTATCTTAATCCGAGTGAGGCATGAATTCGTTGCATTTGCTCTTCTCCGTAAGATTAATAGGTCAGTTTCCTTGAGACGAAGCGTGACTAAATAACCGCGCTGCACCTCGTGAGTTACGCAGTGCTCTTTCTTCGATCGTAGGCAGTTGTTTGTAAGAAAGAGAGAGAGAGAGAGAGAGAGAGAGAGAAAGAGAAAGGCCTTGACCCATCTAGTAAGTCGAGGAATTATCCGGAGCCCACAGAAAGTCCTTCGATCGTTTTGTCATTCAGCTGATTCTCGCTCATATTTTCCACGTTTGGCTTAACAGGCTCCTCCTTGCGCTACTTTCGTAAAAAAATTCAGCTTTTAATCATCATAATAACGACTTTTTTTTACAGAGGGTGTTAAAAAAAGTGTATATATGCAGAATTTATATGGTAAATAATTCATCAAGCTGAATAAAAAACTAATAAATGTGGGTCCAAAACTCGAATTTTTCGGAGTTAGAAGAGTTAGATTTTTTATGTAATAAGATTTGCTCACACAAGATCCACGTGCAGCTTTTGTGCGTCAATGGAATAGATACGTTAAAAAATATTCTGCCATAGAATATACATATTATAAGATTATTACTTAATAAAATAGTATTTCTACGAATAATTAATATCTATGTTACCTTCTATATAAGTATCACCAAATTTCTACAACGCATCACCAGATTTGCAGCGTTATTCATTTACGACAAATTTGTTCAATCGTTATGGTTTTGAAGTAAAAGTTTATTGACATCAATCCCAGACGGCCCGTGTCCCAGAAACCGCGGGACAAGCGGTTTCGACGCTTCCCGTCGAGGATGTGGCGGTCGCCATCACGCCGCGCCGGTACCAGTCTACAAGTGACCGTATCGTAATTGACGTTACCAGTTTATCGCGTGTCGCGCAAGATGACGGTCGACGTAAGGAAGCTCATGGCAAAGATAGCATCTCGATAAATCGCGCGCGGTGGTGAAAGCGCGCAGTTTCGGGCAAATTTTCACGATTACCTTCCCGTACGCGCGCGATTAATCTCGCGCGCTCGTTCTGCTCGACACCTAGAAGGTAACTTTCGGAAGCGTAATTAAACGACGCAGCGTGGGTGGTGCTCTCTTACAGCAATTTCCTTTTTATTATCCCCTCTGTTTGTTTTTAAATGTTGCATAAATGCGCGATATGCGACCGCAGTAAAATTTTTCATAATAGATTCCGTCAGCGACAACACAATCGGCCTATTGTGAGGAATCTATAAATACGACACAGCGTTGAAAACAACATGAAACGTAGGCACGTTAACATCACATTAATTTAAATTGTTTATCGGCGACCGCGCTTTCTACACGTCGAGACAACGTTTAAGAATATCCGACGGAAAATGCGTAAATCTGTCTAGATGTTATTATAACTTGTCTTCTATTCTTATAATTCGCATTTTTCTTTGAGACTGCATCGAGATTCGTGCAAGGGCAATTATGCAAATTAAAAGACGATTTTTGAAGTATATTACGATGCAATTTTTAAGAAAGGGCAGTACAGAAATAAAATTGCTATTTCATACCACCTGACACGCCACAACAACAGCTTGTTCAGCCAACCATCGCGGTGGTCGTTGCGTTCTCCTCACAGCGCCTGATTCGCAACGGTGAGATAGCCGCATTCGACCCCTTCGACAATGTATCGGCAACAGTCGCAACCATTGGCAGCTGGCCAATTGCTACGACGCCAGCTGCCAGCTATGGAGTGGTCTTATCGCGATAGCGAAGAATTAATGCCGCGTTTCGTAGCCGCGGTAAATAACCCGTTCGTTAACGTCGCGCGCGCGCGCGCGATGCTCGCGTTTCCTTCCCGCCGATGGCATCGGGGAAGAAAAATCGCGTGCCAGGCGCATTCTGATCGGTCTGAGAATGCGCTCGTTCGCGAGGTGTTCCCCATTAATTAGGTCACGCCGCGCCGACGGCTGGCGCTTCTAATTAAGCGAAATGTGCTCTACGTGACTCGTCGACGGCCCGATACGCGAAATTCGGTCGCTCGTCACGATCTATGAAACCGGCCGGATTGTATCAATAGCTTTGAAACGGGGACAATCGTGGTATCATTCCGAGGAAATAGAGACGAGAGAGAACGAATTCTGCGAAACGGAAACATTTGTTCTTCAGTTGAGATTAAACGAACGGAGATATCGAGATTTGTCTGCCAAATTTTGACAATCTTCTTAAGTAATTTTCGTAATTTTTATACAGCTTTATTTTTCTCAAGAAAATTTATGGATATAGAATATAGATATAGGCGCTAAACGAGTATGTATCATCGAGTATTTTACCATCCACATCTAATTAAATCGATCGATCTTCTTGTCATAATGTCCCTTGCATCAACGTCGTTTCAACTCTTTATTGGCTAGTAATCTTGTCACGTCCCCATAAACATCTTTTATCTTAAACACACTAATATTTCAAATGCGTCTCAAACTGCCGCGATAATGTTCTTAATAAGATCAATTAATTAATGAGATGTCATATTTCGCATACCTCCGCTAACGATCATAGGAACTCGCGGAATGCCGACTGGACTCTATTCAATCATCGTCGCGGTATCGATTACGTGACCAATGGAATTTTCTCCGTCGATGAAGATCCACCGGTTGACTGCTCCGATGCGTATAGAAAAAGCGGAAATGTAATGGAGCGAAAATTAGAGGCGCAGGAAGAGAGAAGATACATATGTGTTTCTTTACAAGAAAATGTACTTTTAAAAGAAAGTAAATTAGGATACGTTCGTAAGGCAAAATTAACGATTTTTTTACAAAATATTTATCGACTGGTAAAACTGGCCGCTTAATATTTTATATCTACATCTTCCAGTCTAGTCTCGGCATTAATTTTTGTTGTAATTAATTACTTAGCTAATTTGTTTTTTCATACAAAAATTCAGATCTTAATCATGATCTCGCTTGAGATCGCGCGTGGGATCAACGTTTAACGTCCGTCTCTCGATCGTGCGAAAGAAAGTGGGAAGAATAATGGAAGGCGTCGATAATAAGTTCGTTCGACACGCCGTCGAATTAACGATCGACAAGGCGGTGATTCCTTTGGGATCGCGTTACTTCACGAAAAAGCCCGCGTCGCACCGCAGCTGTCCGCCCGTCTGTCTGTCCGCGGTGTGCTGCTTTATACCTTGTCCCGCTTATTCTCGTATTCCTCCTCGCTCTCGGCGCTTCATCGCGAGAGTTCCCTTAATCACTGCCCTCTCATTAGTAGGCGTCAAAGGCACCGACGACGCGGCGTTCAAGAGAAAGGGAGCTCAAGTCGCCTTTCTTCGCGATTCCCTTTAAACTTCGATTCTGCCTTTTTCTGTTGGCGATCGGGGCCCCGTGAAACCGTGCGGCAGGCGGGCCATGTTGAAAGAATGATCTCTTCGGACTTAATGAAGCGTAGGAGCCGCGCGAAAAGTCCCGAAGAGAGCGCAAGAGCGCGCGCGATAAAAAGGTGCACAGCCCCGATGTTACGCCTGTAACATTTTGTGCTTCACGGTCTCGTAGTTCTCGTACCGCCGTCGTCGACTAACCGGAATGTAAACCGGAAGTCCTCAAACAGACAAATTTGTTTTCTACGGAATATATATATGTATTTTTTAAATATAAAATTTCTTATGCAAAATGTATGTAATTTTTTAAAAATAAATAAATATATATGTATGCATATAGATCTGAAATCGCGCGAGACGTTTAATAATGTTATCGGGATCGCTAAAATTGCGTCGCGTGAAAGGGTGCACAATTTTAAACGCATTTCCGGAGATCCTCCACAATAGCGCCGCTATTTTCCCCTCGGTCGCCCACGCGGTTACGCCCTGCTTTACGATTTGGCTCGTCGCGAGTCAGGCGAGTTTGCGAATTCTGGGTTGGGACGAGTAGCGTCTTCGAATAGTCACAAAGAGAAAATAAACTTCCGTCACTCTCTTCCCTCCCTGCCTGCCCGCCGCTCCTCTCCCTACTCCCGCGGATTATGTGGCCTACTGTACGGAGTTAGGAATCTATTCCGAGAGCTATCCCAAGTCCGTCTACGCGACCGATGCGCGCGCGCGCGCGCGAACACCGCCGTCTTATTAATGCAACGGCGCTTCTCTCCGCTCTTCCGCGAGTGTATAGTATACTTCTGACGATCAACGGGGCTAACAGCTGCGCCCCGGAGAGACCGCTCCATAATAGAAGAACCATATAAACTCGGAGAACCGTCTCGATCTTCCGCATCTTCGAACTTCTTCTCTGTGTCGCCAAACTTTCCTAAAGGCGACAGAACTACAAAGTTAACATCGTTATGCGTATTTTCTCATAAAAATAATAAAATAAATAGATAAAAATACGAAAACATAACTGATGAAAGTTGAAGAAAAATTAGAAAACCCAGAATTCTATAATACATTGTTTTTCAAATTAGTCGTGCAAATTTAGATTGCCTCTCAGAACGATGAAAAATCATCGAGATCATAACACCGAAAATCGCGAGAGTGGTCTCGACGAGATCGAGCGAACCAGGAAAGAATTGGCTTTCGCAATCGACGTGGTGAGAGCAAGAACGAGAGAATCTCAAAGGTAGCGTGCAAGAGAACGAGTTAGAAAGGGTGGACGACGGGGGAGGGGGTAGCCGGTAACAAACGACTCGCAAATCCTCGCCGTCAATTTAATCTCGCCGCGAATCCCAGAGAAAATGTTAATAAGGACCTCGCTACCACCTCCGCCACCCTCTTCCGCCTGGCAACATCTCGCGGTACGCGTGTGCTAGCGCGCGTGCAACGACACTTTATTTTCGCGCAAAGATACCGCCGCCAGCCGGCCCCCCGACCACGTGGAAATTGTGTGCAAAGCGAGCTGCGCCCGCCGTCCGTTTCTCTTTTCCCGCCTCTCGCCTCTTCCTCTATACCTCTTCTCTTCTGCTACCCCTTTCGGCCTTCCACCCTCGTAATTTATCGCGGTTATGCAGCGGACGCGCGCGGTGGAATCTGTACTACGGGGGATAAGAAGAGGAAGGAGGGGAGAAAGAGAAGAAGAAGAAGAAGAAGAGCGGTTGCCCGAGGGTCCGCAATACTATCGTTTCGCTTCGATCATCCGGCCTCCACCTTCGCCACTCTGCGAGCAGAAGTGATGCAATGAAGAGATCGCACGGTTCGATGCAAAGGAAGTGCACTTCGCACAATACATTGATTTTCGCGCTCGCCGTTCTAATGGCTTTCAGTGGCTCTCGGAGAGAAGCTGAAATGGAAACACGGAATAGTCCGGGGAATCTGATTCGGTGAAATGGAAAGAGAAAATTGCGCAAAAGGGAGGCTGGAGGAGATAGGAGTGAAGAAGCGAGAGAAATAAGGCGAACTTTGCTGAAAATATTTTTAGGAATAGTATGTTTCATTGTAATATAAGTATCTTATAGAGAGAGATACATAGACAGAAATTTGGGAAATTGAACGATAATTTTTTCATTGAAAGCAAGAAGATGCACACTGCTAATGGAATAATAAAAAAAATTATTTGAATTCAAATTTTAGCTTTCGAGTTAAAAATTAATATCTAAAATTATAATCTAAATTTAAATTTTACATATAATAATACGACATTTAGTTATAAAAAACAGGGTAAAAGAAATACATAATTCTTCACTACCAAATATCACGTTTATAAAACTGTCAAGAAAAGTTCGCATTGTGTCAAAAATATCAGTAGTGTTCCATTCAATTTGTTGATATTTTCCGAATTGTTACGCGCGTACGTGATAACATTAGACAATTCGAGAAATGTCAACAAATTAAATGGAACTAGGAACACTACTGATATTTTTGACACAATGCGAACGTTTCTTGGTAGTTTTATGAAAATATTAAATAAATTTTTCATTTTCGAGTCCTTATAAAAGCCTGCGCGCTTATTTCATTGTTGCCTAACCCCCAACCTGGAGGATCGGTTTCCTCTCTAAATATAGAGAGTTAGACAAGATACTCTCGGTGGGTTGTCTGCTTCCAAGAGGTGGCGATCGAACAAAAACCAACAATTTTTGGTCGGTTGGATTTGAAGTCGGATCCTCCGGCTCACCAAACCAGCGCACATCTCTCTGCGCCACGATCGCCACTCATTCTATTTGCCAATAATAAATTAAATTATTTAACTGACGTGAATGCTCTTACACAGGCTAGTAAGAGTTAAATAATTATTTTGTACGAATAAATTAGTGCTGTAGCCATCTTGTGCGCGAGCATATCGTCCAACACGCAACAATAAATCCGACAGATAAATTTATTAACTGCCGCGCCGAACGCATTGTGGCAAAGATTATTCCGTCCAATTATCAAGGACTCGCTAAGTGTCTCGCGTAGGCGGGTGTAATTGGTTCGCGCAACGTTACCGGCACGGTTTTACGCCGTGACAACTCCCTGAAATGTGTTTTTAGCGGAGTGGATAACGCGCGGCAGGCAGTACGGAAGCGTTATAATATCGCGATACCCGCGCAACCCGGTAAAATTTAATTGCCCAATAAAAAGATCGTCGATGCGGTTTATTGGAGACATCAGTTACACGGCGAGCTTTTATTGCACCGCTGTTACTCCGCGCGGTCGCGCACTCGCTTATCTTGCGTATTGAATGTCGAAATATATTGGCGGTAAATACGTTTTTTATCACGGCGGTATTTTAAGTGCCCTCTCCGCATAACATATTTCCGCCGCGCGGAGCCGCGGATGAAATCATTTTCTCGTCGCGATCGCGCGAGGCCGTACCTCCTAATGTCGCGCCGCATTCAACGATCTCTCGCCATCGCGTCGTCTCGTGACGCCGACTCGAGTCACGCGTTTTAATTAGGGAAAATTTTTACAAGCTCGTACATTACGAGACTCTCCAAATTGTCGCGGCTGTCCGGCGCGCGGCGGAGACGTGCCGCGTTACACCCACAATTAACCGGCCATGTACCAGCCTTCCTGTTTGCCAGCCTCTTCAGCGCTTCCACGTGGTGCGACGGCCATCGATTCTTATCGTGCCCGTAGAAATCTGGCTCCGAATATCGGTCAAGTGCCGCAGAGGATACGCGTTTGGTGCGTGAGAAAAGGTTTCATTCAATCTTCTTCTTCGTTGCACAACTCTAACCGATTCACTCCGTTTGTTAAACAATATCCGAAACGGCACGTAAGAGAGAAAGTTCGCTCGCGTCTGAAATAATTTGCAAGAAAGTCGTATTGCTTGTTTGTGAGATAATTTTATTACAATGTATAAACAGACATGAAACTGCTGTTTGACTGTCGAAAATTGAAGTTTAATGTATAAAAGCAAAGGAAATATTGCACGAGATAAGGATGACTAATTACAGCGCCGGACGGCTGATATGGAAACTTGCGAGCATTAATGTTAACGCTCTGTCACATCGTTATCATAATTAGTATTCGTAAATTAAGTATATAGAAGACGCGACCGTTAAACTTCGCGTCTTATTTTCGGAATATGTTAACTTAATGCTTCATCGCGGAATTTATCTCGCACTTAACGATGCCTGTCAATTTACGAGCGTCGCGTCGCGTCGTTTGGATTGCTTTTTCGACATCACGTGTGATTTTGGTAAACCTGTGAGACCGAACTCCGAGTCACAATGTGTATCAGAAAAAGATTATTTTAATAATTCGCGACACCGGATATTCACGATAGTTCGAAATCAGCCTGTGGCGTTCCGGGTTTAACAATCGCCGCTGATGCAAACGAATGATCAGTTGTTGTTGTCTACCGAACTCCCACGTGAGAAATCACACCGGGGGAACATAACTATATTTATATAACACCGGCGCAACGACGTTGCCCGCGTGATAATGAAGCAGGAAGCGGTTTAGGGGAACGCGTGGGCTTTCGTCGAAGCCACGGCGCGGCGCGGTAAGCGTAAATGTTATTCCGTCTGAAATTCGCGAGCGTAAGTCTTTCGACGAGTGTCTCTCGAGGTGACATCGAGATTTCAGCGAGTGGCACTTAAGAATCGAAGCCAGACGCCGGATTATAGCGGACGACAAAACGAGAAGGTGGCTGGAACATGCGACGCGCATCATTAGACATTAGTCACGGCGCGGTGTGTACACGTCGATAGGGCCCGCAAGCTCCGTGAGATCCGCCGATAGAAAGATACGATACGGTCAATCCGGCCGATTTGTCAACTCGACTCACCACAAGTCCTATTTCCTTAATCCAGCGCGGCGGAGCCCGATGCGGCGCGTCGGACGCGATCGGTCGACGCGGCTTTTTCTGACTCGCAGACGGAGATCGGCCCGACACGAACGATCAAGGAGAGGATGTGCATATATTAAGTACTCGCGATGATTTTTTAATAAAAGAAAAATCGGCTGCTTTACGTCGATACACAGCGGAAGGAGATAATCGATATTGGGCAACGGGGCGATCGAATATTCAATCGCGTCGCGATGTTCTCGGCAGAGATACGCAGGACGATATCCATATATAGCCTCTCGTTCGCGGAGATTCGATAAACGTAAAAATCTAGCGTTTTATTGCGAAAGGTACAAATAAGATATCACCGTCATTCGTCGAAATTAGTAGGCGACGTAAACATCTTTATGAATATTCAATATGCCGCAATAATTTCGGAAATGCCGGACGTGCCACATATAGGGCCCCGTTCGATGGCGGGCGGGAGGGAGGGAAATCGTCCCCCACAGAGTGTCGCTGGTCACGCGTGGCCCTCTGGCCGCGAGGCCAATGGGACCAAACGTGGGACGTGGGCGAAGCTCAGAGAGACGTTATTTCGGCAACCATCGGACCCCGATTCGCTGCGTGGGCAGCTCTGTTCGGGAACAACCGAGCGATTCCGAAACCAACTTTTCGACTTACAAAACACACATTGGTGGGCGAAATTGGGACCGATCGTAGACGGGGAGGGACGGAAGAGCGCGACGTGTATTTTGACAATGTATATCCGCGTATTCGGAGTCTTGCTTCAATCCAGTATTATCATGTCTCGATCGCTTGGACGATTGTTTCCGGTTGCATCGCAACTCCAATGTTTTCTCTTTAAAGACAGCCAAATTGAAGTCCGTAAAGTTGTTTACACATAATCAAGCATTCTCTCTAACGAGCTGTCTGCTATCTATTTTATGCGGATATTTTACTTTAGTGAAATATGGGAGTGTAGAATTAGTTATTTAGGTAGAATCAAAATAATAGTTTTAAAATTAAAAAAAAAAATAAATTATTGGACAAATTTATGAATAGATTATATTAAATTTATTTACTATAATTCTATTTAGAATTGATATATATAATATTATCCAATATTAAATATGTAATTCTAAAAAGAATAATATTTAATACTGAAATTCAAAAAGATATACACACACTATATGACACATGAGTGCAGAAAAATTAGAGACCCAACGCGAAGAAAAGGAAGCTAACGTAATAGAAAAAAATATTTAAAAATTTACAATTTAGTTTATAATATGACTTAATTTTGCATATAATCATCAACAAATTAGTCTACAAACCAAAGTTTAGTACACTTTTTCCTTTCATCGTCATGTATCTAAGATATTGTACAATTATTTCAACATCGAATCAGATTTATCGTGACATTTTTCTTTATTATCTTTATGATTGATTCTTTCTCCGGTTGCAGTGGCGACTTGTATTTCTGGCCGCAGCGGGATACTGATAATGAATACAGAAGCGAGACGTATCCATCATTTAAGTACCAGCCCTCATCACTCGCGCCACGACACGTTTAACCTTTTCGTCGGCAAACCGTTTGCATCGCTAACACGTGGAAACCGGATAAATACGCGACTTTTTCATTGACTTTTCGCCAAGCGTTCGCTACTGACGCGCGCACAAAACAAGAGTCGCTACTTAAAATGCTCGTCGCACAATGGGAGGGTTATTATATTATGAATACGATTCTCATGGAATCTTTGATCGTAGAAGAGACAGGTGATGATGAATTATGATGAATCAAATCATATGTCCCTGTGTACTTGATTTTATTTAATAAATTCTATTTAATCGCTTGTGCACGTTGATGAAAATTCTAAAATTTCTTTCTTACATCGCTTTTACTTTGTATAAGGAAAATTTAATTTAAAAACTACATGTAATCAAAAAGATTATGCAATAATCTTATGCAAATTATTTTAAAAACAGCGACTAAAGACTGCTTTTAAGGCTGCTTTTAAAATAATTTGCATAAGATTATTGCATAATCCTTTTGATTACATGAAGTTGTAAAAAAATAAACATCTAATATAAAATTTTAAATGATATAAATATTTTAGATAATAATGTACAATAAAAAGTGCGCTATTTAGCACATTTAGAATTACAGTCTTATTTAATATAATATTACATTTAGAATTACAGTCTTATTTAATATAATATTACATAATATTTTATTATTAAATGTTTACAATAATCCCCCCAAGTTCTACCGCGACATACACAGCAAAATATACAAAACTTATAGATAACGTGTTAAAATATCAGATGATTTTGCAGCAGATTCTTGTATAGCAGAGCTTTCTCCGAATACTCTCGAAACCAGTTGAGGTTAACTTTTCGCGCTTTCGCCCAAACAGCTGTCCGTTTAAGATTCCATCCGGCTTCCACGGAAATTTCAACTTCCTCGAGGGACACCCGTTCATCAGGGTGACGATCAGGCAATCGTGTCACGTGCCGTATACTCCTTGCTTATCGTGTACCTTTTTCGTGTCCGCCAATGAATAATTACGTTGTGTCCGACGTCGTGCTCGCGCGATGAGTTGCCACGGACGCTCGACGACACTCGTATTTACGGGCCTTCGTTTACGAGCCGCTTTTAAAGCACCTGAGGCTTTTGCTTCCGGTTAAAAACTCTAGTAAGAGGTACTATTTATACGACCATTAGCGTACAATCTCCGTCTACGTTTCTATAAATACGCGGCATCGCGCGGTGCAGTAGACTCGTTTCGTCATCACTCGTCGGCGCGCGGCGACTCTCGTAAAATCCTCCTGACAGTAAAACCTGGCTCTCGTCTCGACAGCATCTTCCTATTCGCTCTTTGCCGTGTCGTCGCGGGAAAGTCCATAACGCCGCGAACGACTTAAAATTCCACCGGTTTTTAATTCCGTTATTCCGCGCCAATCAAACGAAGTCGAAGACGGAGATTATGATGAAAGATAAAGACATGTCTTCGGACTTGCGTTGTACAAGCAAAGCCTAATTAAAGGGAAGTTCTTGACAAAAATGTTGTAGGTATGAGTGGATAAGAGGCTTAAATTTTTTTCATTGAGATGAAAAAGAGGAAGAGAAAGATAAAAATGCATCTAAAAGTGTTTTTTGATTGACTTATTTTTTTTAAATTTAAGTAAATACAAATTTTTATCACTTATTTATTCTTATAATAAAGAGACATGAAAAATTAAACTCTTATAACTCTTTTAAATAAATTTATAAAGTAATGTTTAACACAAAACATATTGTCGAAAACATATCTGCAAAGAATGTCTCGAGTTTTATTTCCTACGAGGAATGTAAATATGTATTCCGAAGAGTGTTAATAAGGCACGAGCTCCATAATGCAGCAATCCTGTACAGCAATCATCTCTCGAAGTCATCTCGCGTGCGAATGGCTAAGGGCGCGTGCCTGACCGGTTCCCTTTAAAACTCGCCTCTTCCACGAAAACTTCCACGGGACCATTAGTTCCGCGTCCCCGGTCAGTTGCGTCACGCGAAACTATATAAAAGAATGATTTCGGAGCGGATCGCGCGCGGCGTCGTCAATCGCGGTTTACAGCCGGCTGGAGTCCGGTTTTGTGGTGTACGCGCGCGGCGCGCGTTCTCCGCGCGACATTAATCGCTGCGACACATCTCTCTCGTCACACTAATATCTAGCGTATCTTATCTAGCAGTTGTACCTATCTCGTATACCGTTACTCTCTCGCTTTTAACACCGTTAACGCCCACGCGTCGTCGCTGTCGTGCGTTTTCCTTGGCTTTTTCGCGAATCGGTAATCGAAAAATATTTTCCTGGGAAAAGCAAACATCAAAATCATCTATTTTTGAAGAAATTATTTATTTGTTACGTATATCTACCCCTGTTTTGTATACAATTAATACTCAACTAATTAATTAAAGATATTTTGATTATGTTGTAGTTAATGTTGAATATTGCAGAAATATGAAAGAAGATTATTTGAAAGTAATATGTGGAACTTTAAATACATAAAGACATTTCAAGACGCCAACTAGATATTTTTATAAAGAATATATCATATAACGAATGACAAACAATACACATTTATTACGTATTTCCTCCAATGATTACGAAGCTAGCAGTCGATGTCGGCTAATAATAGCATCGTTATCGATTTGTACGCCTTGATTGCCGATACTTTCTCCGCGTTCAAAGTGCTAAGAACAACCTGCACAATTGATCCGCCTATCTGCCGTACAAATAGCCCGAATAAAAATCGGCGATTGTAAAGCACCGCGGTGCAGTCACGGCTCGTTATCAATCGTGCGTGGTAGACCATGCGAATTGACTCGGGGCACGCGCCTGGCCGGGGTCGTAGGCCGCCCCTACCTCCTCATCTCGGGCCCCCTTGTGCCCCTCATTTTCCTGTGCCTCGCGAACGAGTAACGTTCGCGAGAGAGATTGAGAAGGAGAGAGAGATCGAGGGAGGTGACCCCACTTCTATTCGGTGCCCGTAGCGGGGCCCGCGGACCCAGTCCTCCCACTCGGCGCTTTTACCCCCTTCCTTGCGGTACTCTCCTGTTCCCTCTCTCGCAAACATCTCCACCACTCTGACCCACGATCAACGGCGGTCCCCCTTGGCCCGCCTATGCGCCGCTACGCTCCCTTTGCGCGGGATACGACGGCAGGCCGACTGCATTTACAGTTTCTCTCTCTTTCTCTTTCTCTCTCTTGCTCTCTCCCGCTCGCTCACCCACTCTCATTCGCTTGCCCCCTCGCCCTCTTTTTGCGCTTTTTCTCTCACTCCGTCTAATTTTCTTCTCATTGTCTTCGTTGCTTCTCTCCTCTCCTTGCCTCCTTTCTCGTTCGCTCGCTCCCTTCTCCCCTTTCTTTCTTTCTCTCTCTCTTTCTGTTTTTCTTCCAACACCCGTGCGATGCGGCCCACACGCGCTCGCGAGTCCCGCGCGCGCTACACAACACACATGGCCGGTCGGCCACTCTTACTTGCGGAGTGTGCGGTCCTACCTCCTGCAGGGGACCGTGTCACGTGGCCCTCAGGCCGCAACGGCACGCAGCGCGCAGCACGGGCTGTGCTCTCTCGTGAGCCGCGCACACGACACCAGTCAGAGACGAACCGAGAGACCGGACCGACAGATCGCATTCTCTCTCCCAAGAAGCGCGTGTGGTGCTTTTTCCCTCCCTCTCTCTCTCCGATTCTTTCTCTCTTTCTCTCTCCCTTTCTGTCTTTCTTCCCTTCGCACTCTCTCCCTGTACTACAACTCTCTCTCCTCTCTTCCTCCCTTTCCGTCCCCTTGTTCTTCGGCTGCGTTACGCGCGCGACATAACACACCCTGAGACTACTCGCGCGCGCCCCCGCACGTTGTCTCCACCATCTGACGTTCCCGCGGCCACGTGCCAATCCCCCAGTGTTGTGTGTTTACGCGCCGCCGCGGCGAACCGAGGGATCGTTGGAGCACATTGGAATATTTTTGTGACACCCTGACGCATAGGTGAACACACTTTCGGTGATAGAAGATCGCAAATATCGGTCGTGAAAAAGTGCAATACATTGTCACGTTTGCTCCTCGGCATCATGCCGAGATGAGAACGGGCAGTAGTGTGAATCAGCTGTGTCGCCGTACAGTGCGCCGTCGCGCCGTGGTGAGATGTGCAATCGGTGCTGTGTGTCAGCGTGTTATCGGCGACGTTGTCACGGGTGCGGTGCAGCGGAGGCTGCGACGAGGCTCTCTCGTTAGGACGACCGACGCTCCGACTGGCCTTCACGGATGAAAATGAATGGTGTGCATTCTGCTCGACTCTACGCGACCGATCGATCGTCGTCGGCCTCTGTGAATGCGTCGCGCTCGTACGTTAACGCGTTAAATGTCCCTCTCAAGTGGGACTTGATGAAGATCGACGATCGTCGATAGCGGCATTGAAATCTGCCGCGGCATTCCGGATTGTGCTAGCGACAGTCGATATATTCGATTATTAAAAACGTCATTTAACCGCGGATCGATATTAATTTTGTAAACATATTCTTGGTAATAGAGAGGTATAGAGAGCCATGTGTCGCTGTCATTGCCGCAAAGGATGCTCGTAAATAATTAACGTACCAACCAGCGTTGCTAATGGCGAAGAATATCACTTTGGGAGTTTTTGCAATACCGTCTTTCTCAGATACGGTAAACGTATCTCAATTATATAGATACATTCACCGTCTAAATCCACGTTATCGGTCGAAAGGCGAAACTGCGCATGCATATGTTCACCGTAACGCTATTTCGGTTATTCAGATAACGTCCGATATTATTTTTGAAAAAATAAGGTTCACGATTAGCGTCGACGTCATGATTACCGTAACGAAATCCCTAATGTGAATTTAGACCGTGAACGTATCTGAATAATTCAGACATGTCTACCGTATCTGAAAGAGGGTATTGCAAAACCTCTCTGTTGACTACCGTCAATCTCTCGTTATGAATGAAAAAAAGAACGGCGCCTGGCAGATCGCGAAGTGCAAATCGAGCGTGGCATCGCGCCTCTCGCCTTGCGAACGCCTCTAGCCTATTGAGAATTTATAGACTTGCCAAGATCGTGACGGCTTTGGTCTTTGTGAAGATGACAGCGGTGGCAACGTGCCGTCGGATGTCGGACACGCCAGGTGTGCTAATTGTATCCGAACAGTGACAGCGGGTCTCTCGCTAGCGTTCTTAGAATCCGGAGGTGGAGTCGCCCGCTGGGGAAAATTGCATTCGGTCGTGATAAATTATTATCGCAGCGGCACGTAATAAAAAAAAACGCGAGGAAACCTAACGCCGAGACGTGGCCGCGTTTAAAGTCGGCGAACATTTTTACGGGCGTCGGCTCCGTTGGCCGCTGCGCCAAAAAGGTGCCAGCAATAAAAAGCGCGTATTAAAGCTTAGCCCGTGTCCGCGTTTGAGACTCGTTAAAGAGGCACGAAGCGTAAACTCTTCCCACCTTGACGGTCAACACGCAGGCCAGATAAAATCGGACCGGAGAGCGTTAGTGGACCCGCAGCGCGAGCGCTCGGACCCCGGATTTGCGTCTCCGCGAGCCAATGATGGACTAATGGACCGCGATAATTACACGGTGTTCACGTCGAAGCGCGACGTTTTTAGCGACGTTCCTCTTTTTTCCTCTTCTCCTTTCCCTCTCTTTTTCTCTCTTACCCGGGCGTCGCGCTTCTGACTGAGAACATGGCGCGCATTTAATGAAGCGATTCCTATCGGCACCGGTCGAATCTGATAATTAAATCAAGCGCCGGGCCGCGACGTCGGATATTAATTGAATCGCGGATTCGATCTACCTCGTTTCGCAAACACGTCCGGCAGGCTGGGGCTCGTTCGCGACGGCTCACGATGATCCGGTGCGCGTTTCTCCGTCGCGAGATCGCACCGCCGATTGCGGTCGATTTGGTCACTCGTACCTTCCCTCGCCGCGATATGCTCTGGGCCCTTGAACAAGCGCGGCCCCCCCGTCTTTCGATCTGCGCCGGGGCGTATTAACGGTCTTGTTCGGATAATGGACAAGATTCAATAGTCTCCATGACTCTGTTCTCCATTCGGTAAATTAATAGCCGCGATATGATCGTGCCAGTCGTCGTATTCGGGATTGTCAGTCATTCGCGAAAGCGGGAGTATCAGGGAAAGCAAGGAACGTAACGCCATTACGTTGAAAATAATTTTTTTATCGGGTTACTCGAATCGTAGGTTAAAGAATCTTGAATTCCGATACGTTGCATAAAAGGTATAATTTTATACGATTTAAACGTTATTCTCGTTATTATTTCCTAAATACATATTTTCCCGAATAAAATCGATTCGCCAACATTTTATTTCATCCCTCGCCGTTGATTAGATCGTTACGGGATATTTATTAGAACGTTAGGCGCTTGCTAATGTCGGTCGAACTCTGCCACTAACGTTACTCGTAACGTAACTCAAGTGAATTTAATTACTCGCGCGCCCGTGTCCGATGATACAACCGATGTATCGTTCCTCGAATTAGTTAGCAGATAGTAAAGCAGTAAGAGAGATGAACCGTGATAACCATTTAAATCCGTGTTATTCAATTTCTAACGCCGTACGTCTTGTTTAACGCTTACCGATCGTTCAGGGGAATTTAGTCCCCTCCTCGATGATGTTAATTCTCTCCGGTAATACTCTTTAGATAGTATGTCCATTAAAAATCAGAAGGATTAAGATGAATTATGTTAAATAATATGCAGTGATTAATCCGTTAATAGATCCGCTGAATTGTATGGATAATTATACAGTAAAAGTTAAAAAACGAAAGTTTATCGCAGACTATGATCATTGATTTAAGAAGAAACAAATATACAAGACAGAGATGTCACGCTTCGTTTGACAAATCGAGCTAAATTCCCGGAGCGGCGTAATGTTTCTTAATTAATTCGGAGCATTACATCGTTTATCGGAAAATTCCGAACGTATTAATCGCCAATTAATGTCCCGTCGTAAAAAGATATTGCTGAATGGTTGCGCGGTATCGATATAAAATCGACGTCGACGTCGACAGTTAAAGTATCACAAATCGTGATTCGGCTTCGCCGCGGCACTCTGGGGCCCGCGTCTCGCCTCGCGCGAATAAATTCATACCGAGAGGGGCCGTATAGTGAAAGATCATGAAGATCGGCGCGAGCAGATAAGAATCGACGGTACTCCGGGGGCTGATGGGTCCGTGACGACGAAAAGACTCTTTGGAAATGCGTGTCGAGGCCGCCGCCTCGTGGGAGGGGCCCGACTATTTCTCTCTCCGGCGCAGGGGGTCCGTTCCCTGATTTCTCTTTCGCAACCCTCTTCATGGGGCCGTAACCAACATACCGCGGCCGCTTGTTTATCGGAAAGCGCTCCGAGTCGTCGTACAATAAAAACGTCCCGTAAATTAGCGCCCGGTGACTGTCACGTCGCTCGAGAGCCGCCTTCGTCTGCGGTTGAAATTAATGCGCGCGAATAACACTAAAGATATTGACGATTTAATACTATTATCTGTACTCACGCGGCCTGACGTATCTTCTTAATTTAGATTGCCAATAACCATTTAAAAGTTGGCAAATTTTATTACAATCATACTCGCTTGCTTTTTTTTATATTTTTAAGCTTATCCATTAATTTGCTTTCTCAATCTTAAATCTTATTCATTTTTACTTATTTTATTCGAATTGTGTTATTTTTTCTTCTTGTATTAGACTGGCGATGGTTGGTTTGATAGTCGATAAATTTTATTAAAATCATACTTTATACATTTGCTCACTTTGTTTATATTCTTGAATATTTCTTTATTGTTAATTTGCTTTTTTACAATTTTTAGATCTTTATTTTTGCTTATTTTGTTTGAATTGTTATTATCTTTTTATTAATCGCGCTTATTAGCTTCTATCTTATTTCACAAATGAAAAACGTCTTTTCCCACTAGCTAGAAAACGTAAAGAAACGGTATATCCCTCTCGGTATTCGTTTTTCCCTCGCTAGATATGTAGCTAAATATCCGGCGACGGTATAAAAATAAAAACTAATAGAACGCGCGGGGTTAAACGAGGTTCGCCGCGGCAGCAAGATACGCTGCTCCTCATCTAGATCTGCCACGTTAATTTCGTAACTTGATACGTCATTATAAAGTAACAAATTGCCCTATTAACCTGGCCACGGTTAATTAGGCGAGACGTTATAAATGGCAGAAAAGTTCTGCGAATTAATCAATGCTCGATAGGGTCCGATCGCGCGCGCTTCTTCCGCCCTATCGTTCTCCGCTTCTTCTTCTTCTTCTTCTTCTTCGTGCCTCCGTCCGTCCCTTAATAACCATAAACGCAATAAGTAGGTTGAAAATGGAGATGAAATAATTTCGTGGACCGACCCGCGGGAGTGTAACATTAACGAACGGCCGGCGGCAACGGGCGCATTATGATAGTAATTACGCTAATTACACGGCGTGTACCACTTGGCTAAGGTAAAGATAGCCCGATAAACTTGATTATAATGACATAATTCCGCCATAGAACGAGTTAATTCGACGATATTGTGATGATTTTAGCAGCTCTACACGACGGGCGAGGAAATTTTTCGGCAATCTCGGTAATATTACGGAAAGTGATAACCACTAATTTGTATCTTAAAAGAAATCGGCGGAATCCGTCGACGAAGGAAATAATTCGTTTCACCCGATCTTCTTTAGATATCGAGTAATTTTTTCAATTACAACCGAGTATTTTTTTTTTAAACATTACATCGGTCCCACGTAAGGACAACCTTTTTTCCCCGAATATTAAATTTCTTTTCTTTTTTAAAGCAGTCGTTCGAATTAATTGCTGGTACCGTAATTAAGAAGAATTTTACATAATGATCGAATAGTATGGGTGTAACGGTGCACAGAGGAATACACGCGTGGGCGGTTATTTAGTGTGTGGACAGTGCGGAGCCGTCTTTAATAATTTCGGCGTTAATTAAATGCCGATGCGTGGGTGCCGGGGACCAAGTCCATGCCGGAGGATTCGACTTCGTTTTGTCAACTTTCACTGCGGATCCTCCACCACCGGTCTTCCTCCGGCCGCATCTTTATGACCTCCTCCGTTACGCTAGTCGTTAAACGACGACGCGACGACCGTCGTGTGCATCCAGTGGCAAAATTAAATTTCACCTCGCGCATCAATACCCGTGTTAATCGCTTAATAATTCCTCGCGCGGCCTGATATCAATTTGTTGATCGGGGGAATTACGTCGAAAGTTCAGTATTTGCCGTGGATTACACGATACAATTCCCGCAGTTTACTGATCAATATCGGTAATGGCGAATCTTCACGGCGGAGATTTCACTTATCGGAGAGACGTATCGGCGCAACGCGCAACGTGTTTAAAACCGGCAATGAACGGCCGAGGGGGGGCGGCCAAGGCAGAAATATTCAAAAACTTATTCACCGGCGGTGAAATATTTTTTGTCTCGCTTTCACCTCTCTCGATTTTTCTCAATGAGGAGCCGTGCAGCGTCGAACGCTGCCTCTCACGTTTTCGAAAGTTACGCGGCGCCCGCCCGCCTGTCCGCCGGTCCGCTCCGGCTCTTTTCACGTTGCCGGTAATTTTACCGTAATTTACGACGGCGGAATGAATCCTCGCCCACGCGCCGAGCAAGGAGAGAACACGACACAACGAGTTCGCGGCGCGGCCGCGTCGCCTCGATTCTATTAATTCGATACGATTAGGCCGTACGACTGCCCACGATTCTTCGCGCTAATTGCCCCGAGGGAGGCTCTACCCCGATGAGAAGTGGTAGGGGTTATCATGGGGATTAATTAAATTGAATCAAGCTTAATTAGCCGTGACCGCTCGTGGTTCATCGAGGTGCGAGGAGGTTCGCCTGGGGCGCACTAAAATGACAAACGGGACAAAAAGTTCGACGATGAATTGAATATTTTCCACGCCATTAATCCTCCTGCGTGGGGAGAAACACGCTTAGTTGAGGGAACGAACGGTATCTAAATAATACACGTAAACTAAATTAAGAGGCAATTTTTTACTTACAATTAAAAAATATGGACTGGAATTTAATTAGGACGAGATCTAAATCTCGTTTTAAATTTAGCACAGTCAACTTTATAAAGTTATCTAATTAAAGTAAAATCTAAAGGGTTGCTAGTCAATCTGACACTCTCATATAATACGTAATGACACCAATTAATGACGACTCAATCTTTTTTAACTGACTTATTCGCGCTCGTGTCATCACGCGCGAGGATGCAGATCTCTCAGCTGTGATTCATGTAAATTATGAAAGGCGGACGTAACGCTCGCGTAACAAGCAATACGAGGAGTTAACAAACGCGCGGCGTGTCGTTCATTTAGCGTGACAATTATATCGGTAGCGCGCGACCCATACACGCGTGTCGCGAGTCGAGTACTGTCCATGAAAAATGTTCGTTTAATGCCATGCGGAGCATGGCCGCATTATCATAATTCGTTTCCCCGAATCGTAATATCGATATATGCAAATGAAGTGATCTAACTGATAAAAAATAAATATGTGTCGCGCCACGTCAACGTTGCGGTCCGCGAGACACTCGCGCACGTGTAACCGCTGACGCATTAAACGGCGATCAACGGATCAAACGTGAAATCAGTTCTCGAGAGCATTGTGTATCCGAGGCCTCTCGTCGGGGAGAAAACGCGCGTGAAATTCGGACCGCGCGCCGCGGTACGAGGCGCAATTGAGACACGAGAGAACGTGGGTGAAAGCGTTACGTCACGAGGGGCGATTGTTTAAAAATACGCAGGATTAATTAACGACTGACTAAGCCGCTGCTGTAAATCCCAATTGCCGCGGTAGGTTCCAAAGCGCACCGTGCAATTTCACAGAGGCTGGACCGACGAAAAAATATTGATCCCGTAAAGAGTTAACGGGCGTTGCGAGGCGTTGAATTGAAATTAAAAAATGACGTTTTTCTATCGTGCGAAAATTGTTGATCACATTCTGTTATCTTATTGTCAAACGCCTCGCGATGCTCGGAGTGTCGATCGTGAACGAATCGATGGTTCCTTCTCGCTCGACACTCAACCGGCATGAATCGTCGACTTGCAGGGTCCGATAAAAGGAGCATCGTTCATCGTTCCGAGGGATGGACCGAAAATGAACTATTTCTCGTCAACTACACATTTCGAGACAATTCGTTGACCAATCCGCGAGTCTCGTAATAAACGCGCGACCCTAAAAAAAGGAGTCAGCGCGTCCATCGTGCCCCCGTCTCATTTCTTGCTGGAGAAGTGTGTTTCGCGGAAAATGTGGGACGAGGGTGTCCCACAAAATGACTCGCACGGTCAGCGCGTGAGGTGTTAAACGCAGTAATATATGTCCCGCCGCGCATGATAAGACGGAAATATAATTTATTGTGCGCGCATCATCACGTATACGAGCGCCATGGTTACCTTGGACACCGAGCAGAAGCCCGAGAGGCAACACTGCGGCCGACGTATGTGCGCCATTTGCAGACGCATCAAACGAGATAAAGGTAATGAATGACACGATTTTTATCTTAATGCCGCATCATGTCGCGAGCGTTTAACGCGCAGCGGCTTCGCAAAGTGGATAGCACTCTAGATGCGTATTTCGCCTTTTCTTCACTTCCCTCTTGTCCCTCTTCTACGCGCGGTGACGCGCGTAATTGGGACACCCGTGAGGGCAATTCGCGGGGCAGGAAATAAAAGCTGAGCCAAATGATACCTTTCGAGTGCGCATGGCGTTTTAAAAACGGCCCTCGTTATCCGCCTGACCCGTTAACATCGACAACAACTCGACGGACAATTCCGCGCTCGTTCCGCGCGGAATTTTAAGAGCCGTTATTAAGGCGGTTAATTATTTTTTTTTTTTGCCTTGCGCAATAATTCATAGCGCGCGTTGCATAAAGGCGGGCAGCGCCGGACAGGGAGAGGGAATGAAACGCGCGACAGAACGTTTTACGCAATTTATGTAACGAAGGGGACCCCTTTCTCCTCCCTCTCTCTTTTCTCTCCCCGATCTTCAGTTATTACTTTCCGCGTCGAATCGTGCGTTCACCTGTCACCACTCGCGGTATAATTGCGCGCGATGAACGCGCGTTCCGTGAAATACGCTCGGCAAAAATATCAGGCTCGGACGGCATCCGAGGAATCCACGAATCAACAACCGACGACGTCTTCGCGATTTCTTGCCACACATCTTTATGTACAAAAAGTCTTCCATCGTTTTCACGTTCAACAATCTGCGTAAAACGCTTGTATAAAACCGCAGAGTGCTGTTATTATGCAAAAATGTAAAGTGTATCAACGGTCGGAGGAATTAATTAGGTCCTGTCAGAGCGAGGCGACTGTTATTATCATTATTATTATTATCGCGTTTAATGCGTTCGCTACAGTTTTTTCCTCTCGCTTCGCCGTTTCCAAAAGGGAAATCGGGAAGAGGAGACGACAGGACGCTTACATCGACTTACATACATTACGGAGTTACAAATGTGTACCAACGCAGTGGTTCAAAACTGGTTCGTCCTCCTTCGCCGTCCCTCTCTCCTCGCCGTCGCGCGCGTACGTCCTTGTTGTTTCATGCAAATCGCTCGTTAGTCGAAACACCTGAAATTCCCGTGTGGGACGTGTACATTGTCTCTCTCTCTCTCTCTCTCTCTCTCTCTCTCTCTCTCTCTCTCTCTCTCTCTCTCTCTCTCTCTCTTTTTCTCTCTCTCTCTCTCTCTCTCTTTCTCTCTCTTGACGCGCACTCCGGGCCCCATGGATTATTCATCCCCGTGGCGTATTCGTGTTAAGGTGACAGACTGACTGACGGACTGACGGAGGAAGGAAGCGAAGGTACGAAGGAAGGTACCCTATTGCGCCTCGGGGTAATGGCTGTCCGTCTTGTTCGATCTGTCAGTGCGAGAGGATCTCCCGGCGGATAGAACGTTGAAAATTCGATCCTGCAGTTATAATTATTTCCCCCTGAGAAATAAATTCTACTTCTATTGTAGAAGGCAAATTAACGGAGCCAATTTATTTTACATCAATTTTTTTAATGCACATTTTCCGATATACTTTTTATATATTCTAAAAGTTAATGCGTCGATTAAATGTTTTATTGAAAAGTTATCGTATAATTAAATTACCAGTACTAATCGTTGAAACGTTCAGTCGGTTCTCGATCTCAGATAGAGCAAAAGCAATCGCGCGAGTGAAGTCAGTTAAAACCTTTCCGCGGCATTCGCGCCGAGGAAGGATCCCTCGAAGGCGTGAAAGGGCGCTTACGAAATCGTGCAGGCGCGGGTATGAATGAAGGAACGGCCGCGCGCGCGGCTTCATTCATCCGCGACGCGCACGCAACCGCGTAATCGCCAGTCAAATAGGCGAGAGCGAACGCGTTCGATTTCACGAACAACCTTGCTCTATGCCTAGGCAGTTATGGCAGGCGGGCGACTAGGCCGGGAGGTCTCTCGATTATGATAAAGCGCGTGGGCTCGCCCACGCTCGCCCTTCGCTCGTTCATTCATAAAGTCAACTCTCACCGCTCGCGCGCGAGCGTGTGTCTTTCGGTGGCTCTCGCGCTACACCTCATTGCTCGATCAGGCGTGTCGTCCCCCCCTGAATGGTACCGTTTCATCCGCTCAAGATCCGGTCGAAATCCGTCTAGAGAACCGCGTCGCGGTTAAAAAGAAGATACAAAGCACTTTTGGAAATTTTCTTTGACGATTAATAAAGAATTAGATGAACATCGTCTCGAATATTTGCGAGATTTCGATAATAATGCGTCATGTCTAATCAAAGATCATATATGATAAACAATGCAGATCTGACAGAATTGAATTTCGCTCCTCCCTCGCGGCTCACTCGATTTCTCCGGAGGAGGCGCCGTTTCTTTGAGAAATGTTCTCCAAGATGAAGCAAGCGACCGATCGCGTTAACGTATGGGTTCCTTTGCACATGGGCCCCACGGCGCGCGGCGCGGCGTGGCGGCGGCGGCGTTACACTCCAAGTCGATTGCAGGTTTCCAAAGTGGTCTCGGAATCGGCGCGCGATTATGCGACCGGTCTATTTCTAGAAACGCGCCGCCGACATACATACTAATTATTTTTTATCATGCCGCTTGTGCCGCTTGTCTTTGGCGAAGCGGCTGAAATAAGAAGCCAAGATAATACAGAGCCGCAGAAGAAGTATCTCGTACGTACCAACTCTCGAGGATATCGCAACCGGGTCTCTCTACAAAAGACAGACAGAGAGAGAAAGAGAGAGAGAGAGAGAGAGAGAGAGAGAGAGAGAGAGAGAGACGGAGTTCGCAGGGGGATACTATCCGATACCTACGATCCGGATAACGCAATCGGGTTTTCAGCGTGCAGGAGGGGGCGGAACGAGGGGAAGGTGACGGGGATCATCGCCGGAGATGCGCGGAGGAGAGGGAGAAACGAAGAGGGACGGCGCGAATCGGAGGGAAGAAGCGTGTCCTGATATCTCGCGAGCGCGAGCGAGACCCGCAGAGAGGCGGAGAAACAATTGGCATTCTGCACGCACGTCCGATCGAGGGACGAAGGGACGAGGACAGGGTGGCGACGATGACACGGGGGGGAGCGGGGTGGATGCACGGTGGCATGCACCTGTGCATTGCCGCCATATACGACGCGGAGTTATGGCGTTTTTCTCCACGTACGGTCGCCGTACAATATGTGCGCTACGTACCTACGTACGTATACGATCGTATCTCAACCGGCGAAACCAACTCCATTTCTGGAACGGTTCGCGTCCGTTCGTCCGTCCATCCGTCCCGTCTATCCGTTCGTTCGTACCGTCTTGCGAGTGAGCCTGAGCGAGCGCGATCTCAGACCGCCCCGAGAGATAAATTAATTGTCCGCGAAGCGTGTGCGTAACAGCGCGCTCGCGCTCACGCATGCACGCACGCACGCTCGCGCATCGCGCGCGGAGAAAAACGGCAACGCGAAGACGGAAGACGCGCTCGTGTTTATTAGACACGCTAGATGAGCTCGCTCAACGCCGTTTTTCCGCCAGCAACGACTCGCTTTCCGCGGAAACGGGGTCTCTCTCTCCTTCTCTCAGTCCTCCGCCGAGGAGCTGCCACTTTTTCGTGGGAAAAGGCACGAAGACGAACGCACTGTTCGATCCTTGTTAATGTGTTTTCAGTGAGAATAAACGCGGAACGCTCATTGGAAATTAGTTGTAAACAAGATTGGAAAGCAAACGAGATGTAATGGAAAGATCTAATGTGTAAACCTCCATTTGGACGCATTTGTTAGAGAATGATTTATTAAGTCAAAAAATTAAGGTGTATTTCTAACGTTTTCGTCAATTTATGTCAATCTTTCCTATATAATCATTGTGACAGGAAATAATAAAAATATAGACTTGACGCTTTGCTTATTAACATAAATTACAATACTATTATTTATTGAGGTCGAACCAATTTCGTTACTAACGCTTAAATCTAATTATAGTTATTGAGAGATACACGAAAATACGCAGAAACCGATGGTGTTAGTTCGAAGAAAATATTAGAACGGTATTCCCTATCTTTTCCTCGCGTTCTCGTATTATTTATTTTTAAATGTTCGAAAATTGGAGCTCGCCAACGAATCAATTAAAAAGACACCGTTATTGGAGAGAGACGGCCACGTGTCCGCTGCCGTTTTACCAAAATGCCAGCCAGTCGGCGTGCTCGAGCAAAGTGTGTACCTACCTGGCGTGTGCCTCTTCTCTTCGCGGCGTAAAGTCGGAACGTAGTTGTGAGTGTAACCAGTTTCCCGTGGGCTTAGCTGTCAAGCCCACGTGGGCCGCCCACGCGGGGCCAGATATATTACTACGCCGCAAGAGAAAGAAGACGGCGCACGCGAACGCGACGGGGCTGCGGGAGAGGGGGAGGGTGGAGCTCGAGGGGGGAAAGAGAGAGAGAGTGGCAACGGACCCTTCAGGAATGAGAGATGCGGCTTGCGACACAGGAAACAGTTTCACCTGGAGGGGCGTGCGGGCCCCTGCGCAGCATCCAGCACACGCCAGCAAACGTGAAACTAAACGCGCGCGGACGGACACGTGGGTGGGCGCGCACGCGCGCGCGATGCATATCGCTTTCTTGACGACCCCGCGCTTTCCGCGACTTCGAAAGGCTTGGGTGATTATCAGCAAAGGCGGCGTCTTAGACTTCTGACACGCGACCATCTAGAACAGTCGCTTACCTCGCGATATTCTATGACGCGATCCGCTCGAGGAGACGCATTCTCGTACCGCGACGATGTATTTGTAACGTTGCGAATTTGTCACGGACGATATATTTTATAAACATCTATATTTAGGGAAAAAAAGTTAGCGAGATCATAGAGTGCTTTGGAGAGCCGGGCATTTTTTCCTTTATTATGTCCGTTTACCTCTAATATTCGCAATTTTGCGCAGTCTGAAATTTAACACCTATTTACGGTTGTCCCGCCTTTTAAGGAATAATAACGATTGCGCGCGATTGACTCTCTCTTTCCGATCGGTCGGCATCGCGCGCCTGTTCCTGTAATAATCCTTTGCGAAATCGCGCGAAACAAAAACGTCACATATACACCGTGAGCGAGCTCGCGATGTGATACGGAGTAATACTCGCCAGCAATTTCTTGCAATTACTAATTAATATGCCTCGGGGGACCGACTTTCGCCGTAAGAAGCCGCGTCTTTTGCTGTGACAGGTGTTTATCACTCAAAAACGATTTATTTACCAGCACGATAGTCGAAACGCGACAGACGAACGCTTAAAACAACGCTGATGTCCATCTTTGTGTCAGTAAAGGCATTGTCAGTCGGCCCACATGTGATAATTATCGTAACATAAATATCGAGCAATTACTCTCGTTGATTTCTGGACTTCTCCTCCAATCGATTTGACATCCAAAATTTAAAACGGTATGCAGCAAAAATTTTAGAGCTTTTGTAACAACCAGGTAATATTATTCGAAATTCTTACTTGCACTAATGAAGAAATTATCGTCATCAAAAATTTCAAGAAAGAAAAACATCCTTAAGCTCGTTAATAAAAAGTGTTTGTTTTGCATATTTCATTTACAACTTCTCAAAAATATCTGTCCGGGACACATCCGGCACGTATAATGTTAAATGTGCAATGAAGATGAGGATCGTTGTGAAATATCGGACGTAACGGCGAAGTTTTACAAGCTCGAAGCACGATGCAACGCGCCAGACGTCCATTCGGCACCTCGTGCATCGTCGTCGTCGTCGTCTTCCAAGAAGAGCGAACTACCGGAAAAAAAGAAGCATGATATCAAGAAAGAAAAGTAAAAAGATTTGAACGGGAAAGAGACGAGAAGTAGATTAAAAAACCGGCGCATTCGTGCTGAAAACGTTTCAATCTCTGCGGAACGTTTTAATATACCGGATATCTAATTTATTTAAGTAGATTTGACGCTTCAATTTTAATAAGATTTTACAAAGCGGATTTGCATCACTATCTAGACGAGCGCCTTATGCAAAATAACGCGAAGTAACTTCGTTAAGGTATAGCATAACTTTTTCACCAAATACAACGCAAATCTTCGCGGCATCCATTTTTTGCAAAAAGAAAAAATGCGAGAACATCGACGGTCGAGAAATGCGGCCGGACGTCGAGGAAACGGCGGAAGAAAAGAAAAGAGTAGGAGATGTCGCGGGAGGAGATCTCGAGCGGAAGGGATCCGAAAAACGCGAAAGAGGAAAAAGGGGAGACGAGCCTCTTGTCGATTGATATAACGCCCCGATTTGCGTAATATACGCTCGGTCGTAAAGCTCCCGGTGATTTATCCCGGTAAATAAATAGATTTTGGTGTTGTTAACCCCGTTTTTAGGAGGGACACCGCGCGCGCGCGCGCGAGCGCGCGAGCGCGCGTGCCACACACGCGTCTCTCATCCTGGATCCTCCTGGCTTGCGTGCCTTATCATGCGCGCGAGCATGTGGTGCAACGTTTCCCCGTGCGTGCGTGGGTCGTATAGGAGGGTAGAACGGGGGGAGAAACGCGCTCGCGCGCGATTAAAAATACTGGTTTCCTCCTCCGTGGGTGAAGGGGAACGGGGAGGCGAGAAATAGAGAGGGAATCGTGATATTTAAGAATTTCGGACAGAATTTACGAGCGCCAGACGGTCGACTCGGCGTGTGTCTCTCTTTCTTTCTTTCGGGGCGAGCGACACAGTAAATGGTGCAGATACGGCGAGATGTCGGATGAACCGATCGTTCCTAGCGGGCCTGACTCCGGAATTCTTTCCACGCCCATCGCACGCGATGATCGCTCGATCCGGGGGCCCGCGCATATACCCGTGTTAAACGGCGAAGTACGAGGGATAAGCCGGAGACCCGTGTAACCACCTGAGACTTGAGAGGCTATATTTCAAAGCGAATTAAATCTGTTATGTCTCTAGGATATTTCTGGTGTAATTCCGAGCAATTAAATAAACGAGCGAGATGCATGTCACATAATGTATTATAGAAATACAGTCCAGCAGATTTTGAAGGAAATTTATGTGAGATTTATTTTAATATATAGTTTAGGATTGCAGGAGAGTGTCTAAAATTGACCAATTGTTCGTTTATAACCATATTACAATTGTATTAAAATGCAGGATGCATCAATACGTAATATAAATGATTATGATGAATGTTAACGTGAATATTAATAATTAACTGTCTTTTTTTACATTTAATATCATTTCTTTTCACATTTAATATCAAAGAATCGACACTCACATTTCTTACATAAATTATCTGATATTTTATTATCTCTCTCATTTTATAATCGCAAAAAAATTATAAAGTTAGTAGATCCCGTATCTTTTAAAGGAAATAGTACATTTACTCGCGCGATAGGCGTTCGATATTGATGACCAACAAAAATAATACCGTTTGCTTTGACCGAACGCATCAGGCATAAATCGATCATTAAGTGCGCAGAAAACGCATCGCGCTCAACGCGCGGATAGATCTTGCAGTAAATAAAAGGGAAAAATGTAAATCCACGTGTCATTATCGCTTCTTGAGAGGGACATTACGAAAGAAACAAGTGCGCACGTCGATTAGAAGGCGTAGCCGGTAGGCGGAGCGTGCCGAAGCCGTGTTAAGCTTACATAGAGCGCTAATATACACGGCGCGGACGCGGACCCGAGCTCTATAAGTCACTTATAAGTACGTATGCGCGCGTGCGTTTGTATGCGTATCGCACGATCGGCGCATTAAACGGCTTCCCTCCCGGCTACCGCGCGCGGCCACGAAGCGATCCATGGCCGCGCGGCTGGAGCAGCTGGAGGAACGTAGGCGCTGCTCCCCGACGCGAAAACGAAATAAATCGCATCTCGCGCGCTGATTATCCTATTAAGCGAATTAACTAGCGGGGTAATTATAAACATATTACACGCGCCTCTCTCCTCCTTCTCGCCGCGACCGAGAAGACGCGCGAGTCCGCGCGGAGCGTTTCGTCGCATATATCGTTCTCACTGATATGGATTTTAGATAATAACTAATTAACTGTGATAATCTTTGTCGCGGTGGACACAAATATAATTGGATGTAAGATACTTTCAATGCTGATAATCGTGTAATACATCATATCGCATTGTTTATTTCCCCATTTCGTCCATTTTTTAATAATTATTTTTCTATTTAATTAAATTTCAATTCTTTTTATATTTAATATGATTACCATGCATTAGTTTCTATATATACTTTAATGTTTTGCTATGTAATTTTATTTGTTTTTGAAAGAATTTTTCCTAATTATTTTTTAGTTATTATTATCATTTATAAGAATGTGTTTGTAGAGGATCAATCAAATCTGACATATGAATGAACGAGTTTGTCGTTAATGCGGTCTTTTGTAAGTTTACGATATCTTTATCCGCAACGCCCGCATGCGAATAGAAAATAACCCGCGAGAATATCAATTAAATATAAATATGCCGTAATGAGCGGAATATAAAGTGCGAACGTCAAACGGACGCCATCGGGCATTCGTCACGACGATATTCACGGTTGCGTACCTTCTAGTCCTTCCCCGCTCTTTGACGTAAGTGCACACAGGCGTGCATTCCCCGCCCAGCTGTGTGCTCGTCGGGAAACAATGGCGGGAAATGCGCCACTGAAAAATTCAACCGGTCGCCGATAAATTCGTCGGCAAATTCCAATTAGTATTCCAATAGGGAGGCCGACCGTCGGTGCCGGCTGGTCAAAATTGAACGAAATTAAAAGGAATTATACTTCAAGACAATTTTGCGACTCGCAGGAACATAATTTTGGGAATCAAGTCACATTTTATACGCGCTTGCAATTTTAATTGAGAAGACGACGCCGATTTTTTGTATTCCCTTTTTCATTAGAATTGGGCGCGTAAATTAAATATCCCTAAAGTCACGGTTTCCCAGAAGATTTCTCTGACAAATTACCAGGAAATAACAAAAGATTAAAATAGTTCGCGTAGAATGGCTATAATATGTTCCTATCGAGGGTTCCGCGTTGATAAAGTGGCCGGTTATTTGGGGAATGGAATATTCCATAGCGTTCGGGAATGTTTACGCTGCTCATCTCCCGAAAATCACGTAGGCGTGGAGGAGCACAGGAGCGAGGGGAGGAGGAGAGCACCTTTGGTTTCTATTTCGAAAAAGAAGAAGAGAAAAGAAAAATTGTCACGTTCCGCCCTGTCCACGTGGAAGACGCGTAGAAGAAGAAAGAAGAAGGAAAGAACGCGCGCGATGAAGCGTGAAACAGAGTGAAACTAGAAGATCGAAGAGCGCAGAGCGGTGGACAGGAGAGATAAGCGTTTGTCCATTGGAGAAGAGCGAGTCGGGGAGGATGCCAGAGGAGAGGAGACGACAAGACGACTTCTCTTGCGATCTCCGGGCTCGCAGGCTTTATTTATACCCAAAGCTACCATATTATTGGACTACCCCCGCCCGACGTAAACGTATCTTTCTGTTTCGTGAGTGTTTGACTTCTATCCACCTCGCGATGACTTCATTAAAAATTATGTGTGCTCGGGAAAATGAAAATCTTTTGGAGTTTCGCGAGATCGCTACGATAATCCATGATTATAGCATTTACTTTACGCAAATTGTAGAATTGCGAAGTCATTTAATATTCATAAACTTTTACGCTCAATATATCAACCGAGGAGTAATTTCTATTTATGCACGCGCTACCAGATTTGTTATTCTATCGGGATGCAATATCTCGCGGTCATAAAAGGTCCCCAATAAATACGTCACAATTTAACATGATATACTGCGAAAGTTCCCTAATATTCATAGATCTCTCTGGATAATATTGATCTGATACATTCTGCTTGCAAATTGTCCTATCAGAACGCCAATATCCTCCGGTCGTAGAAACTCTCGGTAAATGCATGCGTTAGCATCGCGTTTTATGCGCTTTCTTGCGACACACACGATGCACACGAAATTATCGATGCTGAAACGCGGCGGTAATTTGTCGAAATCGGTTGAAGAGCGAGACCGAAAATTGGGGTCAGAACAGCGGGAACGAATTCACGAATATTTATGGGACGGTCGCAGGAATCCGGTGTCTTCCGGAACTCTTTAACACTTTAACGCCGCGCTTAGGATTCCGGTCGCGCGGTGATTTATTTGCCGACCGTCTCATCGTCATAAAGCAAGCGCGTAAGGAACGCGTTAGCGAGATGATCGTAAAATCGACGGTAGCTTTGGGTGGCCTTTACGTTACGTCACTTACGTCCTACGGATTAGAATAATAGCATCGCGAATATCGACCGCAAGTGTGCAACTTGTATTGCATTTCAGCGATTTTATTGCTAACAAAAGCTTTTACTTTAAAAGTTGATACTTTTATTTTTACTTCTACAAGTTGCGCACAAGCTGTGACAAAAAAGTAAAGTCGCATCAATTGTAACAATACTTATAATATCGGACAAAGTATCCGATTATTCTTACGACCGGATCGATCACTACCCGTTGAATTAGCGCGAGTGTTCGTAATGCACGTTGCATCGCGGAGGGAAGAAATGGCCGAAGCGAGAATCAAAGTGGTAAAGGCTGTACGCGTTCGATGCACGTGGGGATAATCGCCTCCCCCGAGGAATCCACCGGCGCAAATCTGCATTCTATGGATGGCGCGAATGCCTGCGGCGTCGCGTGGTTCCCATATCTCACGGCATCCGGAAACTTTGCAATTAACACGAGAGAACTCGACGCGGCCCGACGCGTAGGAGGCCGGTAATGAATTTGGCTCCAAGTGAACACCCCGATATAAATTCTCACGCATAATGCGTGCGTGTAAACGCTCGCGTAAGTAGACCCCCGCGTCTCGAATCGGGAAATGGGATTTGCATAGGGAAGAGTAATACCGTAACATCAATGCGATATTATCGTCGTGAGTTTTATTGTAATCGTAAAAGGTGTCGACTACGAGATTTATCGTGTTTACTGTGTAAACATTTGGAAATACTGGAATATGATAGATAGCATCAATACTCCGACGTATTAGTCATTCGTATATTTGTGCACGTAAGTGTATATAAATAATGACGGTTGCTCCAAATGGATAGGAACAGCGCAATTTTTACGAAAAAATAAAGAATAACTACTTTAATATTGCTTTGTTAATATTGCATATCTACACTAAAAAAAAATTTTTTTAGATCCAAGAAAATATTTATTTGATATAATAATATAATATTAAGTAAAAATATCTAATTCTAAATAAATATGTGATTATATTAAGTAAATATGTCATTAGTACTATATCAAATAAATATTTTCTTGGATCTAAAAAATTTTTTTTCAGTGTATATTCCATCTCTAAATAATACTTTTCTTCATATATAAAAAATCGTATATAAAAAAGACACTCAACGCAATAAAGTTACTTAATTTTAAATGTTTTTGAGCTAATTACTTTTTTACTAGATAACATAGGAGGATCAGATCTAAATTTGTTGCTGTGAATATTTTCTCCAAAATCTATTCGTGAACCGCGGAATATATGTTTCAGAGTTATCTTCTTGAGTTTTGACCTCCCGCCGTCTCGCCATTAATTACGGCGTGTTGAAACTCGATTTCGCGCGGAACTCGGAGGCTGCTCGACCTCATGGGGTTAAGAAATTAGCCATAGCGGCGCAGCGCGATGCGGCATGGCTTACCGAAGCGAAATAACGACAGTAGCTTCCAGAAATGCGAAACACGATGAGAATTCGCATAAGCGCGATCGACCACGAGCCACGAAGTCGTAACCTGCTGTGCCACAGGCTACACACGGGACAACTATGCACGTGCGCAACTATGCACGTGTGTCGTGCTTGAGAAACAGAGAGAGAGAGAGAGAGAAAGAAAGAGAGAGTCATCGTTTGGTCCAGCATATCTCTCGGTAGTTAATGCCACATTGGTCGTTAGCATCTATCTTCTCCGCGTCTCTTATCCTCCCTTCCGTGCTCCAATCTGGATTTACTCCGTTACGTTCTGCTCCGTTTCGCTCGAATTTGCGGCTTATCAAAATCTTAATTACCGATTCTCTCGTTATAAAGTTGGAAATCGAGATTGTAACTGTATAATATAACGAATCTTCAATTCATGTATTAATTTACAATGATAATTGTAATTTTTGGAAATTTTTTGAAAGACCTAATATAAAAATCTTTAAGATTGTCCAGTATATCTTGAGCTTTTTGGTCCACGAGATATCCTTGCATAATAAAATATCCTCGCAATTCATAAAACGCGGTCACAATTGCGGCACCGCAGAATGAAGTCGATTGTCCATAAAGAGCGGCGATGTTGTTACGACATATTGTTGAGTTTACGCCGTATTATTAAAGAGACTAGAGTGGAGGTAGAGTGGAGCTGGCAAACTTATTATTTCGCAGCAACCAATCCCCGATCTGATTTAATTCGATGAAACGGAATCGCTAATTAGCGCGAATTATTATTATTACGATGCGATAATCGCGGAACGCGCCGATTCACAATCGGAATCGCGATCAAGTACGAATTATTATAACTGTAGGTACAAGGTGCAAGCAAACACTATGGAATCTTATCAACGCGCTTTAATCGCGATCGTCTTATCCCTTAACGAGCATTCCTGATCGGTATCCCCGTTATCGATCCTGGAAATCACGTTCGGCACATGTAGCTGTACTCGTGATTGCACATTTTGTTGTACAAGATAGCATGGGCGTTTTCGGAGGGGCGGAAATACTAAAATACACGAGGGTCGCATCTATAGCAGCGAAAGCGCGTGCTGGTTACGAAACGAGAAAATATTGTTTTAATCTCGGGACGATTCTAGACACATCATGGTGGAACAAAGAAGGCGGAGCGAGGAGATAAAATGCCAAAGTAGAATCCACTAGACAAAACTATAAGACGTGGAGACAGGTGCTAATGACCACTCAGCTAGCGAGAGAAGGAAGCGCATAAAGGATCAAATTCCGTGATAATTTTGTCTTGCTCGACGCGTATGTGTGCGTTATTTACATAAGAAATCCAAGGCATAAATGCAATACATCACTTCCAAATGGATTTGCAACGTCGCAGCGAATAAGTTATTTCATGCCAAAGTACAATGTTGCCCGAAATCTGAGCGACCATATTTCAGTCCCGAAATAGTGATTTAAGTGTAATTACACGCAGGGAATTTAATTATTATTCATCAATGCCGGCATACAGCGGAAAACACTCGCAACATCACAAGTATAATTTTCATTCAACGCTGATTAATTCTAACAAGACGTGAGAGATCGAAGGAAAGAGAGAAAGCTGCCAATTTAACATTCGTTGACGATTCGAGGGAACTCAGCTACAAAGTTCAGCGGTAGCGCTAGAGTAACAAATCCCACCGCGGATGAGCCATTATGCTCAAAGGCAATGCGCCAGACATTTCGCCGGCACATTGGCTGCTTTGAATTCAGAATCGCACGGCCATGCGGCCTCCGCGTTTTTGTTCTTTTGCAGGCAATTTATGCAATCTGGCCCGCGTCGTGCGCGTATTTATAACCGCCGGACCCTTTGTGTGTTAATTTGTATTCGGGTATCTTGCGCGGAGAAGAAATCGTGAATCTTCTCGAACTTTTTGATCGATCCAACGCACCTTCGCATCTTTGCATCTGCATTTCTTGGTTTACAGGAAAGCCAGTACTAATTGGAAAACGTCAACGATGCGAGATTAAAAGTACATGGTGCAGTCATGTTAAGTAACTCAGGTTGAATTTATTTTTTGTTAAAAATATATGTAAAGAGGAAGTTAATATCATATAATATCATATAAAATGTTACTATAACAATATATAGAAAAATCTATCTACGATCTTTTTTTATGAAAATTGAAATGTTATTTTAAAAGGTAGCACATATCCAATGTGTAGGATTTTTATTTTGATGTTAATTACGTTATTATTTCTATACAATACTTTGTGCATATTTATAAAACAATAATGCCAATAAAAGTAGAATCAAATTAATTTCTTCTTTAACATCCTGTTATAAAGATTGTTATGTTAATAAAATTTAATAAAATAATTATTAAGTAATAAAGTATTAATTAATAAAACGAAAATTGTACATATTATTGTAATAAAACAATAATGCTGATAAAAATAGAATCGAATTAATTTCTTCTTTAACACCCTGTTATAAAAAATGTTATATACGCCATTTCATCTTTAAAAGGACCAAAAAGACGTGCGTGATATGCGAGAAAAATAACTCGGCAGGGAAAAGATCCGCGCCGCGAGTTAAGGCGAGTGATCGACTTTGATCTCCGCGATTTTTATAGAAGCATCTCGCGTCGCGACTTGAGCTTTCGCGGCTGTCGCGACTCCTCCGCGGAAATCCCACAGAAATTGGAGCGAGATGCCGGCGAGAGACGGGAGGATTTCACGAACGAACGACCGCCTCTTCGCGCCGCGCCGCGTCTCGTCGAGGTGCAACGCACTCGTTCGAATAAAAGTTCCACGAAGAGGCGGCCGCTCACTCGAATTGGCCCCTAATTTCTTCCCCATAACTAAGGAGGCGCACTTTATGACCGGCGGCACCCTTTTTCTGTTGCAGCGTTGAAGGTGAAGCTCATGCTGAGGCGACCCATCAATCAGCTGGTTGCGCAAGGCATCATGCCACGTAAGTGTTGATCCGCTTGTTTATTACACCGTTTATATACACTTTTTTTCTTTCTGCGCCGCGGAAAATTGCGCCTGTACGACTCGGGGCTGTTAAACCCTCGCCGATGGTTGCGATGGTTGCGATCGCGATCGACGTAACTCTCGTTACAACCGTTATTGAACGTCATTGCCGGCTTGGTCTTTGCGGTCATTAAAAACATCTTCGCTAATACGTGGGATCGATTGATACACGCACGAGTTAATTATCGCGCCGTTCTCAAGGATCGTAAGAAGTATATAGGACTGATATCTAGGACACTTCTAGATCGTGGTAAATTGCTTCGCAACGATTAAACAAATTGACAATTAGCGATCGGTTTTTGTGAGTTTTGAAGCGAAACGAATTAGGTCGCTTTCAAGTCGGTCAATTAATCTCTTGATAATTAAATCAGTCATTTCAGAAAGGACACAAATCGACAAAAAAAACAATTAAAGTTTTTTCCGAGAAAAATACAATAAGTTCTATTTTTTTCAAAATATATAATTATGCACTTTTCAAAAATTATTTATGAATATATTTTAGTAGTCACAAAATATCCAGTATTTTGTTTGCATTTTATATTCGTAAAAGATGTGATAATAAGCAATCAATTTTTTGTCGCTCTTTCGATCAATTTTTCCTCGCCGTCGTCGTGGGCTAAAATGAACTAAACTCTCGCGGTATGCAACGGCAAGCGTAAATGAAGCAGCAAAAGTAAAAACATTCGCGCGGCGTATGGCGTATGCTCGCTCCCGAAATCCCCAAAGCGATCAACGGTATAAGAGCGGCAGTCTAGTTGCTCGGTAGATTTACGACGGGTACCAAATGTTTACCAGAACGAGAGCACGAGCATTCAGTAATTATTTGGGTCACACCCTAAAATATTGCTCTTGTTACCGTACGCGCGCGCGCCGGCACGTTTATAGCGCCCGCCCGGTATATATCGTCGGGCTGATGAAAATACGCGGTTTGATAGGCCTCGTTCGACTTTACACGCGAAATCGCGTGTGTGCACGTGCATTTCCATACCGCGCAGAGTTCATTCATCTGCGACTTTCTGGGGCTTTAAAGCAAGCCCGCCCATGTACACATCCACGCGCCTGAAAATAATGGCTGTTTTCGCAGAAGCCGATTACGTTATAAATCCATTACTTTCAGAAATTGACAGGTTTCTGCGAAACGTTTTTCGAGATTGGACAATTTCTTCTTTTTTATCACTATTATCCGTGTTTTTATTTACAATACTATTTGAAGATTATACGAAATTTAACGTCCTAGTTTCTATTTGCGATTTGATAGATATTATTTTATTTTATATTTATGAGATTTATAGGTACACAAAAATTTAATTAGTATTCTTAGTTTTATTAAATATGGATATCGGATATGCTGAAAATTATTAATTGAAAAAATAAAACGTAGGAAGTTGTTTGTTACGAATATTACAAATGGCAAGATTAAATTCAATTGTAATACGTTATGTACTTACGACAGTATTAAATTGCCGTTAAATTTGTTGCTTTTCTACACAGTAAGTCATGCGCCAAATCGTACATCAACATGATCGCCATCGCGAGTACAACGAATAAATACGAATAGGCCTACACGTTTTTCTCTCGATGTCAATCGTCGTGTAGAAACCACAGTCTCTTATTGTATTTGTCGAATCTTGAGTCTATTCCAACCGCGGAAGGGGCGACGTTTATTGCGGCAAATTAACGACGCAGTTCGGACAGTTCGTCCGAGATTAGAATAGGCGTCGCAAGGACGTCAGACGTCTTGGAGCACATCTCATCGGGCCTCTGACATCTCGCTCTCAAAAGGAAATGAAATAACTGATGGTCTCGAAAAGGAGGAGACGAAAACGCACGGCGACGCATTTCGATCGAGAGAGAGAGCAAAGCAAGAAACATACGTACCCGCGAAGAGATGTAAATTATAGATCGGTCCATAAGCGATCCTACAGCATCCCGCGAATTTAGTACGATCCTCCGCGCGAGAGATCAGAAATCCCTCCCTCCCCATTTCTTTTTTTACTCGCCCCTCGTACCTTCGCGAAAGTACCGTAAATTCCCCGTAACGAGCCGAAGAGTAATAACCGAGGGAACGGCGTTGCATCTCTCGCGGCCGCGCGACGACGCGCAAGAGAATTACATTCACGATTAATCTCGAAGACGCTAAAAAAAACTCGCGCGACGGGGAAAGAGCCCCGCCGGCCCGTGCCCCGTTCCACGACTGGCTGGATGGAAACTTACAAGCGCGCGGTTAAAATACCAGGGCGCCCGTGTATTTTCACATTTCCGCTGCCGACATCGGCGACACGGCGACCGTACGTGCCTTTTATTCCGCGTAATGACGACGTCCGTGTCTGAGTCGCACCGACGCGACGCGACGCGCGCGGCAGCATCCGCGTCCGGAAATAGTGATAGGGACACGCTTCGGGGATCATTTATCCACCGATTTAACGGCGCTGGGGAATGCGGGAGCCCGAAGACGCGTCACGTTGACATCAAAACGGCATCTCTGAGGACCATCATTCCGGAAATTGATATCTGCGTCACGTCTCGTACTGAGAAATTTGGCATTTACTATTTTCTTCTCTTTTTTTTTAAAGGAAAGTTTACTTGATCGAAAGATCGAAAATTGCGATCTAAAATTACGAATATAAAAGCAATGACAGCCCCTTGAATTTCTTCCGCGATGACTGACTCTCTGCGCTACTCGAAGCAGCTTTCAACGCGATGTCTTAAAATTAATCGCGCCCGAAGCGAGTACGATATGACACGAATGTTTTTCCTTTCCCGAGCAGCGTTGAAGACGCCACCGGCGTTTCACGAGCAACGGAAGCAGCTGGAGCGAGCGAAGACGGGCGATCTGCTGAAGGCGAAGATTCAGCAGAGACCAGGAAGGGACGAGCTGGTCCGGCAGCACATCCTCGAGGATGTAGGTCACGTGGACCCGAGTCTGGCCGAGCGGCAGCGAATGCTGAAGAAGGCCAGGCTAGCCGATCAGCTCAACGATCAGCTCAGTCATCGACCTGGTCCGCTCGAGCTCATTCAGAAGAACATCCTTCATACTGAAGAGCCCATCGAGAGGGCGGTCAAAGGTATCTCTCTCGCGATAGCCTCTACTAAAATAAAATGATACATAATATATAACAAAAAATGCGATATGTGTAAAATCAGCAAGTTTTGCTTATTACGTTAAATCCATTAACGTAATATTAATGTCAAATTCAATTTTTACAATCTTGAAGCCTTCTGCTATACCCTACACGGCATCGAGGCGATTTTCCTTAATTAAATTTCTTCCCCAGAGGGTCACATTCCCTTCAAGGCTACCTGCGAGGGACAGGTGACGAAACCCCAGCACCCGGATCATTACATCACTTTCGAGGATGATTCCCAGAGCTCGGAGGGCGCGCCTTCGCCGCAGCTGGAGTCGCGATCGTCGGACGTCCTGGAAACCGCGGCGGCCTCCGCGGGCATCGTCACGGTCTCCCTGAGCATACCGACGACCGGCGGCGCCGTTGTGGTCTCATCGACATCCCCCGTCTTCCAGCAAACGTCGACGGAATCGACGATACAGACGTTCGCCGAGCTCTGCAACACCGTTGTAGGCACGCAGCAGCAGCAGCAAGCTCAACAGGGCCAGCAACACACATCTACGCAGGTAAGTTTGGCGCAAGAACAGTAATTGATGCAAACATCAATTCCTTTATTGTCTTATACATCGACATGACACGTGTCATCGAGCTCTGTCTCTCGCACTTGGAACTATGATAGTTTTTCGAGCTTGACATCTGAACGTCTAAGCGGCAATGAAAGCATTAATCTTCGTCGAACGCGACGAAGATTAATCGCGACTCCTAATTCCGGTATTTAGGAGGTCGCCGGCAATTATGTCGATGGCGATCGATGTCGCGTGTCGGTCGCATTGTGGGAAGTTTGAAAAACCATCAGACGATCTCTCCCTCTTTTAATACATAGGCGAGCCAAACGAATGGTCCGTCGACGACCCTCCTACCATTGGCGCCGGCGCCGAGCCCGATGTCCCTGGGCTCAACGACGTCCAGCCTGAGCCCCCTTTCCAACATCTCGATAGCTTCGCCTCCGGCGCCGCCGCCGGCGGCGATCACCCCGCGGCCCCAGCCAAGCCCGATAGCCGCCACCACGTGCCAAAGGAGCGACGCCCCCGGGAAGGACAAGAACAGAAAGAAGTCGAAGACCAAGAGCCAGCCCAAGACCCGCACGATCAAGTTCCACGAGTATAAAGTAAGTTCGCTTTCAATTTATTGTGTCAACATTTCGGCGACGAGAGAGAACAACTGTGTCATTCTGTGTGACTTGCACGAAGGAGAGCAGGGCGAGAGCGCCTATGTCGTTTTTCTTTTATCACCGGAGTTGCAGAATGATACTGTTGGCTTTCTCGTCTCGGGAGGTATCGATTTTATTACGCGGGGCATTATGTCTTCACAGAACGGCCATTGAATCGCGATGGAAGTTATTAAAGAGTATTCTTGAAGCAATCGAGATTCTGACATCACTGTTCACGCTCACCGATTCATCGCGTGAATCTTTAAACGTAATAGATATTGCGTAAGGCAGTTTGATTGTTGATCGAGAATTAGCACACTATTTTCATTGTTTAATATTAAAAAAAGAAGTTTGCAGTACAGTATTAAATCAGAAGCAATAGTAACTTAAATTGACTTCTACGTCATATGCGTTCGAATTCAAGTCACTTCAAGCTTTAATTTAGTAATTAATTTAGGACGATAATATTGGTCTGAGAATTAGCGGATATTACTACTGAAATAAGAATTTATAATGCTTCTCTCTTGCCCTGTGTGTACGCTTTCTCTTTTATATAATTCCTATTAATACTTTCGTTTAGTACATAAAAAATTTTCAATTTATGCTTTAATTATTCTTCAGGGTAAACTCGAGACAAAAGATTTTGCGGGAAATGTTCCGCTTAGTCACAGAGGCGCGAGTTCAATAAACGGATGAAACGCTAGGCGTAAAGTAGTTTTCGATCCAAGGTACGAGCAGAGTGTACACAGAGGCGCGCGATAATTATCGTGTACTCGGGACCGCCGGGTAGCACTACAAACTAGTTTCCGTGGTGAAGTGTGCGCGCCGGCCAGTGTGGGCTAACGGAGGGCCGCATTTCGGCGTGGCAACCGGCGAGGCAAAAAGACGAGGCGAGCAAAAAGGACGACACGAGAGCAAGAAGAAGTGACCGTGGAGGAGGAGGAGGAGGAGGAGGAAGAGGACGAAGTAAAAACGAGCACGGACCGTGAATCTCGGCTCCCGTGGGCCGCCGCGGAGAGCGGCGAAGAAGCGCAGAGAGCCCCGGCCTCGGGCCCCGAGGGAGTCTCGGAGGGAGATCGTATCGGGTGATTAACTCTCGCGATCTCCCCAGAAAGAGGGGGGAGGAGGGGGAAGACTCGGGGCCCCACCTCGTTAGCTCTGAGTAATTCGAGCGCTAATTGCACCTAAGAGCGAGGAAGCCAGGGAGCGGGCTGCGCGGGGTCTTCTCCCTCGGGGCCCGATAGACACCGAGCCGAATCGAGCCGCCGGGCCCCCGAACAGCTCGCGCGATCCAAAACACCCGAGATATAGCGTGGCCGGTGTGAAAGCGAGCCGGGAATGGGCGTGCAAATGAGGGCGCAGAAAACATCTTGATGTATCATTTATCACTCGGCCCGGCCTGAACCGGAGCTACGTCACCTACCTACCTTGGTCGCCTCTTCACCGATGCACCGGGCGCCAGACACAGTGATGTCAGGAAATATATCTCAAATCTGTTCACGGGTCGCGAGCAGGATTACGTAAAGCGAGATGCACAAAGGCGGGGTTTATTCGGGCTTTTGTTCGGGTTGCGAATCGCGTACAACTGTTGCGAACGAATGATCGTAAGCTCACGTTGTATTTTTACGTTTTCCTTACGTAACGATTCTTGCTGTAGGGCCCGCCAAACGCGCAGAAGACGCCGGTGTCTAGCACTTCCGGTCTCGGCGCGCAGCCCGGTGAGACCAGTTACGAGCTGCTTCTACAACAGCAACAGCTGTTCCTTCAATGGCAGCTCGAGTGGCAACACAAGGTGATGATGCGTGTATTATAGCGAAGCTTTTTGCAAGCGAAAAAAAAATTATATTACGTATCCTCATAATTTCATGCAGATAGAACCATTTGCGTTTTTTTAATTGTTTCTAAAAAAAAGCTTATTAATTATATCATTTTTTCTAAATGTTTACTTTTAAAATATATAAAAATACAAGATAAAAAAATCTTTTTCTCTCAGTATCCACAGATCATCTTGCCGGCCGCGCAGAAACCGCTATCGCTCACAAGTAGCGGCGCGAGCGATGCTGGTAGTGTGAGCGGAAGTAGCGCAAACGCCGCCAGCCCGGCTCCGTCGAATTCTTCGAACAATCCTTCGGAACAGCCTCCATTAAGGCCTTTGGGCAAACTTGAAGAGATGAAAGGTATGAATATTGAAGTTGCATCGGAGAAGATCCGTTGGGAGAAGAAAAATAATTTCCCGTATCGCGTTTGCAGTGAGCGACCTCAAGGTGGAACTGAAACGACGGAATCTGCCGGTGTCGGGCTCGAAGCCGCAGCTGATCGAGCGACTGAAACCCTTCACGGAGTCGTCCAGCAACAACACGACCACCAACTCTAATGGACCACATGTGACGCACATGGGACACATCCTGATGGACACGCCTGGCCCGATGGCGACGGACGACTGTAGCTCTCAGGTCAAGAGCCCGGGCTGTATCGTGAAGGATGAGCCGAACAGCCCGCGAACGGCCTCGCCCCACAATAGCGAGCACGACGACCCATCGAGTCCGCCAGGTAAAACGTCATCTCGATATCTCCTTGTTAGATTGAGCGCCACTTTAAGTGTGCGCGCGAGAGGCAATGAGAGACTTTCGAGCGAGGTTGTTGATTCGAGAGACGGCACACGTGGGTGTTTTTACGACGCAGTTCGTGTTTCAGGAGATGATATCATCAAGGTGCAGAGGAAACGAATAGAGGAATTACAACGCGAGCTATACAAGTCGCAGCAACAGCTCCAGCAGATCCGCCAGACTCAGCCGGCGACGGTGCGCGCCGAGAAGCTGGCGCTCCAGCAACACATACACAATAAAATGCAGCAGCAACAACTGGCTTTACATTTGCAGCAGCTTCAGCATTTACAGCAGCAGCAGCAACAACAACAGCAGCAACAGCAGCAGCAACAACAGAACCAACAACAGACGCAACAGCAAGCAATTCAACAACTTAATGCGAAGGCGAGTCTCGCGGCCTTCTTGCAAGCGCAACCAAACAATGCAACCGCCATTCTCGACTCTGCGACTTTGACCGCGATTAACAACAAGAAAAATCAATCCAAGAACAGTACTACTGTCCAAATACCTACGGCTATCGTTCTAAATCTGGCGAAACCGACCAAGTTAAACGGCTCGCTGCTTGGTGCTCTTGTAGCGCAGGCGCAGGTTCAACAGCAACAGCAGCAGCAACAACAGCAAACAGCTATTACTACTACTGAAGACATTAAACCGCCACCACCGCAATATGACGAAGCTGCTAAGTTACTAAAGGTGCGATTACTTTTTATTATAATTCTACAAAGAGCAGAATTATAATTTTAAAATGAATTTTATGATATTATAATTTTATAATCAGTGTGTATATTGTAATGTTATAGTTTAATTTTTTCTAACGCTTTATTAATTGCTTTGTCACTTGGCGCGTTTTACTTATAGGTCAAGATCGAGCCGGTCCAGAAGAATCACATAAAGAGTCAAGTAGTTGATGACGTGTTGGAGATCCTCATCAAGAATGGTGAACTACCACCAAGTGCCGCGCAAGATCCAGCCACTCCCACGACTCCAAATCGCCAACTACAGCAGAATCTGGTCTTCACCGCACCGGCAGACAGTCCAACTCAATCGTTAATCTTTACGGCCGGCAGTCCAATGAGTCCGATCAGTCCGATACCGATGGAAGTGTCTCAGAGCGGTTGTTCGAGCCCGTCAACACCGGCACCACCGCCACCGCCGCCATTGCCGCTAACCGCGTTCTCCATTCAGTTACCCGGCGGAATTCAACAGCTACAACAGCAGGAGGAAATTACCCCCTTCAACACGGATCTCCTGACATCCGAAGCGGAGCTGGATGCCGCGATGTTGCTTAGTCCTCAATCGATGCAACAAGCTTCCCCGGATCCTCAACCGCCACAAGAAGTGACTTCTTCGGACAATGCAAATTTGGATCTTAAAGTACGTTTCCGTAAAAAGAAATTTGAGAATTAAGAATTAAGAATAGGAAAACTTTTTTTAGCATGTTAGTTAAAATAAATTTTGATATAATCGATAACACATGTGGAATTATTCAAATTAATATTCTATTTTTTAGGAATTAGGATTGGACTTGGAAACATTGGATCCAATGGACTTCGGTCAACTAGACTGCGATATGCCGATGGATATGGATGATCCCGATTGGTTAGATTCCCTGATGCCGCAATCGCCACCACCTTCTGCGATATTGTCATCGCCCAATCATCACTCTACCACTCCGTCGATTAATCTCTCATCCACCACGGATATCTATGACCCGCTATTAGGCAGCAGTCAGTACTCGTTTGATCTCTTTAATATGGAGGACACTGACTTCAAAATGTCGTCCGACCTATCATCTCCGATGACCTGGGACAAGGTAGACTTCGCGACCTAGCCCGAGATACTCTCTCGCAATCCGGCGTTATGTACTTAATCCTCGGCAGGTAATAAAAAATCATAATTCGAAATAGACAAAGAAACAGCGGGCAGAAAGATCGTTGCATTGCCACTTGGTCGGGTCTGTCCAATGCATTTTATATAAGCCGTTTCGTGACATCCTTGCCTCTGATGCATCTAATCAATATTATATCAAATGTGTACTTATACGCGCGCGTCAAGACGAGAATGTTGATTTCGAAAGCATACCTACTGTTTTAAAAAATACATAATCACGCGCGATCGTTATCGTAATTAACAATTAAGAACGAGAAGGCTGTCAAATTATGGACCAGTGACACGCGTGTCATCTTTCGGTCTTCTTTGATCAATGAATGCTAACGCATGTCGTTCTTTTGATCGATCGTTCCATCAAAAATATAATGTCTGATAAATATATATAAAGTGTTTCCTCACGCATCTCGTCGTGCGAATTAAAATCTGAAATAGCGATGTGCGTCCATGAGGATGCTGCGGCCGACCATTCGTATACAAAAAGAACAAGGACCTATAAGAAAAATTCCGGGACCGAAATCAACTTTCAAAATTCTCCAAAGAGTCAGCTTACGACAGGTTTTTTAAGCTAGTTTTTACTGTCCAGTCGTGTGTTGCTTGAGTTTTAATAACTGTGAGAAATAGCGTGTGTGTCAAAGCAAGGAGACGAGAGACATTGCGTATATGATCCTCGCGGATAATCCCCTCTTTCCAAATGCCTGCCCCTTTCCCTCAATCATAATTAATCGTAACATAACTGCATAATTATACACTTACAGAATCTAATATAACGATAATTATTGTAAAGATATACATACGCATATATATATACATACGTAAACACATATGTAAAATATACTTCTATACGTGCGCCTGACGTCTGCGAGTCGTGTAACGTACGGATACGCGAGTTCGGGGGCCTTCCAGCGCAGCTATACATATTTTCTAAGCCACAGAGCATGTGATGTTAGGAATTATTGCGTATTTTAATCGATAATCATTATAATAGCGATGAAATCGTAGGAACGGCTGCGCGCGCGAGCGAGTTACACAATTGCCACCGGGATCGGTTTTAGCCACGGCGCGGTCCTTCGATCTTTCCACCGCGACTAGTAATCTTTTTGTTGTTTTGTGACATTCCATGTTTCCAAACTGTACGAACAAGGGAGATCGAAGCCACGCGTATTGCGAGCTGCCAACGCACGTCGCACGACGGGCAATCGCTACGCGAATCGAAGGATCTCGTCTCGGAACGTTATGTCAGGCGAGAGTTGCTTTATGCGTTGAAACGCGTCGTCCTGCACTGAAACGTTTTTAAGACGCTTCCTCGAAGACCAAGCGGCTTCGGATTTCGACATAACGACGAAAGACCGCGCTGCCGAGCTCGGTAACAAGAGCAAGTGTATGTGTGTATGTGTGTGTGTGAGAGAGAGAGATGTGTCTTAAAGAGAGTGGGTGCTTGCCTGAGAAAAAGCGAGGAAACCTCGGATTAATTTTAACAAAATTACATTATTACATTATGATGTTAAATTATATTTTTGGGGTAAAAGTTTCACAAAAATACTTTCAGAAAATGCATGAAAAATATCTGAATGTTATATCTATTTCTAATTTTTTAGATATTTTATTTAAAAGTTTGTATTATTTATAATTTTTAAATATATTGTTGTTTCTATGAAATGTAACAAGTAACGATACAGAGAAGTAAAAATACAGTTTGTTAAAATTACAACCAAGAGGTTTCCTTGTACGAGTGCATGTGATACGTTTATATGAGTGCATGTGTCAACGTTTATGAACAGCGATGGTGCTAATCGAAACCCCAATACGCAGCGATTTTTCTAAAAAGAAAAGAAACGTCGCGGTTAATCTTTATTCTTTTTTTAGAGAACCATGTGTAATAATGCCGCAACGTTTCGAATTTTCCTCGCAACCGACGTGCCTCGAAGTGTTGTTTTTCCTTGCGAGCTTTTTTAGTTCCGCGCGGAACTGGTGTTATGTAGTATGAATAAAGAAAGAGAGAGAATGTACTGTATTTAAGTTGTTAGTTTTTTCGAATGAGAGAAAAATTAGTAAAGCGTTTTCCCACAGTCTCATTAGTGAAACGGCACATTGGTCCGCGATTGTTACATTTCTTCTCCCGCATTCACCAGAGAAAGAGCACAAAGGAAAAAAAAAGATGCAACATTCCAAACATATTCACGCTTCATGGAGAATTCTAAAGACCTCGAGGTACTGCCATGTTCCGTGTGCGCGAGAGCCTGACAGAGGAGACGAGGAGCGCGAACGTGCGCCGTAACGCATCGCCGAATCCGTCGAGATACGCGCGGAAATAATTAAGCCGGAACTCAATGCATTTAATTAAAGGAACCGGTTCGCCTTCCTGTTCTTCTTCCCTCCCCTGCCTTGACTCTCAGAGCCAGTTGCAGAAACATTCGTCTTTTTTTTTATTTTGCTCATAAGCATCGATTCCATAAATTTTATAAATTTCATAATTTATCTGTCGTGCCAAAGGAATCGATCGCTTATATATTCTACAAGTTGCGCGGTCGAAGATATCGTTTTATTCGTAGGAAGGCGGCTTATAAGCTATTGATCAATTTGCAGCGTAGCTGATTCTGCGTAAAAGCCGCTTTTTTAAATCGCGTTTTGCTAATCTGCATTTAAGATATCGCTTCCATATTGCTTTTCCCCGCCGTTGTATGAAGCTTTTAAAGCAAACAACAAACACGGCCTGCAAACTCGTCTGTCACGACAAACGGAACATGGCATCGGGGTGAGAAACGAAGGTGCCAAAAAGAAAAAAATATCCCTTGCTACAAAAGCATCATGTTAGAAAATCATTACACTCCTCACCATCCGTTGCCTCATGACAATAAGGATTTTATTGTTCTCTGTAAAATACTGTACATATATATATGTAAAATATAATGAAAGAGATTGTGTGTGTTTTGTAGTAGCGAGCTTGACATAATGAATTTATTTAGGGTAATTAAAAGGCGACTAATTAATTAAAGATCATATTATATCATAGAACGCCGCGTCCCTATCTTATCGAACTCGCGTCGCAACGTACATCATGCTTGGAGACGTTGCAATCGCGTAATTATTTTAAGTTCGAGTCGTTCATCATGATTCTGCCGATGATTGATCGATCTGTCAGGCTGTGCGAATCTGGTAGTCTGTCGTGTTTGGTGCATCTCTGCAGTGTATGTGCGTATACGTATGAGTAGTAAGTCTTTATGACTCGCGAGTGCGAATCGAGGACGAAGTAAAGGCAGCTAAGCAAGCTGTAACGTATGTAAACCGAACGCATCTATACATATATACATAGCTTCATCGAGTATATAACAAACCGCGCAATTGCATCGAGGAAAAAACGATAAAAAGATGCAATAGCATCGTACACATACACATAAATACACACACACACATTTGGTATGAACATCATGTGTGCGCGCGCGCGTGAGGAGTGGTATACATATAAGTTTTTTGTTATTAAGTATCATTGAATTTATTGTAATGATATACTCTTAAGTAACGATCACGTAATTATTGCTAGAGAGAGTGTTATTTATTTTTATTTGTTGCGAATTTATCGATTGCCTTCCATTTGAGTAAAATAAATAAATATAAAGTTATTCGCTAAAGCGTTCTAATTATATTCCCTTAAGATTGTCATGTATAAAGATATCCACATAGGTAAGCTATGACATGCCGATCTTGATAAGTTTGTTTAAAGAGAGAATTATAAAAAAATTTCATATAAACTTGATTTTGTGTAAATTCGAGCGTAACTTCCAATAACTTAAATAATCACAAATAATACTAAAAAAGTATTCTTACAATTTGCATAAATAGGTATTTGTATAAAGTTACAAAAATTGCTTAAGAAACTTCTTTATTATTATATATAACATATTAATAGCGATTTACATATATTTATGTAACGTAACAATTCTATAATAACTACATATAAACTTTACGGGACTTTCATGGAATGTTTTACAAATATACAAATCAGTATATCCAAAGGGAGACATAATAATGTAAGATCAATCCTTGATTGGAGAATTAAATTATGATGCTAATTAACTATTAACATCCATAATAGAATTCTCCTATAATCTTGCATTGGATTCGACATTAGGATCAGTCTGCTGACTGACAGAAGGGTCGATATCTTTCATGGATGTTCCCGATGTCGATGAGTTCCGATGGGACATATTCGAGGACGTAGTAGAATGAGTGTATAATGAAACATTCCCAAACGGACCGCGACCCTGCCAACCGAATCGTTTTAGCAACAGCTGCAAGACTTTCTTTTTGCACACGTATACGATGAAAATGACGAAGGCTCGCGAAATGTCTATCATGTAGCTGATATACCAAATGGTCGTCGGTATGGGAATGCTGGTGTTGACGAACCACAATATTACATCCAAACTCCAGCTTACTCCCATCACAATGAACAGCTTCAGATACATACTAAACCTGTGAGCAAATACATTTCTGTATCATTTGTTATTACAGTCATTACTGTGAATAGGATACATAGTGTCTTCTAGCAGTATTAGAAAAACATTTATGAAAACAAATGTTGTTGAAAAGTTATCATATTTTTTCATTTAAACAAGTAACAATATTTTTATCTATAAATGGCACGACTATTTTGTTTTATGTGAAAACGGGAAGTATATCGATAAATTGCATATGCAATTTGTAGCGAATTGCATTGGATGAGATTAATTTTTTCGACTATGAATTCTACGGACTTGCGCTTTTTTTTATCGTAGGACCGGCTCTCTGAGTCTCTCAGCTGATGGGCAGTATGTTTATTATGGTACAGAATCGCTAGTGCCGTGGCGATGAAGAAGCAATAGTTGCTAGCAAAAGCGATACCCGTGGGTCCGTAATAATACACTGAGAATGCATCAATCGCTAAAATGGAAAATGGATTCTTCGTATAGTTTTAATTGAAAGTTATATTTATCAACACTTTAGTAAGATGTTCCACCACCGCTAGTAGAGATTTCATTGTCACTTACGACCAAACCAAAATTTTCTCTTGCACATTTCCGGTCGAATCCAGCTTTTCGGTATGCCGGAAGTATGATCCATGATGGCACAGACAGCTGTGAGAATGAAAGTGACTCCCCATCCATAGATAGAGTATATCATGATTTTCCTTTTCTTTTTCTTTCCGTGTGCAGATTGTAAATCGAGTTTTCTGTGAAGTGCGATTTATATTTAGCCAACAACAAATTATTGTTTAACATTTTGACAGCTTACCTGAACGTCCACCAAATGTCGATGCACATTGCGTTCAACCAAAAGCAAGCCGCTAACATTGAGAAATGAAAAATGTAGGCTGGAAGGAAAATAATAATAAATTAAATAATAATGCGTTAATCGTCATGTATTAGAATTAATAAATAAAACTTATCGTTATTATGCTTCTCTATGAGATTTTCTCAATCTTCCTTTATTGCAAATTTGTAACAAGATGAAAATGAATTTAATAAATGGCACAGTATAATTTCTACAACGTTTAAATAAAAAAATTATTCACACAAATGTGAATTATATGTACACATATATGTACATTTAGAATTTAAATATTATCTATTTTTTAAACTTTTAAAGATCGTATACGCGGATATATCTAGTCTTATAAATAGAAGCTACATTGCTACATTATTATATAATTTACACATGCTGTACCCAATGGAATGCAATATGGCCATTCAGATAATTCAGGGATCTCTTGGATGAAATATATAACCACGTTTGTGGTGAATAACGAGGCGACTTGTACGCGCAACGTATAGCTGTGTAGGTTTCGAAGCTCGGGCAATATGGAATATATCACAAACGTCAGCACCAGGAACGGCAAGGTCAGCAGGAGGTATATGGGTATATATGTTGGAAAGCCAATTTGATCCAAGCAAATAACCGCATCATAAGTGTTCCGATCGAAGGCGCCGAGGCAGTAAGACGTCGATGGAACGAGCTCGCCAGAATCTCGATAATATAAAGAGCCGTTGACGAGAAACGAGTACTCGTCGGGATCAAGAATACGGTGCGCACTTCCTTGCAGAACGCACGGATGGTTGACGGTCAGTTGAAATAACTCGTCCAGCTTCTTACTCACGGAATTGTTTTGATTATAGACGTCTGGAAAAGAGTAATTATTCTGCCCAGCGACGCACTTTTTCCCTGACGTTAGACGATCACCGAAAGGGCAGCAGAGCTGAATGCAGGTCTCGTGGTCACATGCTTCATTCGAATTAATATAAGGTTCGTGCCGCGTTTTGTCGTCATTCTTGGTAGAATTTTCGCGCAAATTGTACACTTCGTCGTCTCGATCTTTCATAGAGTTTTCAAAAAGATCATGCCGCACTGTCGGGTTGCCTCTCTGTTCATCGTTGTTTATAGAATTTTTCAGAGACTCCAAGGACTTCGAGGACGAAGCAACGAGCAGAAGCACGTAGCACCAAAGTACGGTACTTGGTGGACACATTGTTAAACTATCGATGCGAATTCACAAAACAAACTTGGTCTCGCTTGATAAACAACTATGTGTGTCCAGAGCGAAACTGTCGATTACGGAAACCGGCTGGATTCTGCAATGGTTTTGTCTGAAAAGCAAAGGATCAGCCTATTTTTGAAATGAATAAAACACGCGAATGCATATTAGCATGAAGACTGATTACATCGATAAGAAAGTACCTCGATAAAATAGGTCCTCGATCTACTATAACAAATAATAGAGAGAGAGACTTTAATCCCCTTGAATGTAGGCAACGGCAATCTTTTTAAAATATCGCACTCCGAGAAGAATACTGTCACAACAACTAAAAACTAAAAACAATTTTAAAAGTTCGTAGTTTTCAGGAGAAAAAAAAACAAATTTAATTCAGTTTTTTTAAATTGTGAGATAACTAACACAATTACAATTATATTCTGTTATAATGAAACTTATATTGTTTCTTGAAGAGGTCTGTTGTGATTCATTTGTAATTTATCAATTCCTTTATAACACTTTTCATCCAGGAAACCGCAACATAACCGGTTTAAAAGAATAACATTTCCGCTTCGTGCAGCGGATTTTGCACTTAGATAACACTATTATAGTACGTAGGCAACATTTCAAGTATACTTTTCATGTGCTTAACTCAAAATCGGAATTTTTTAAGTTGTCACAGTATTCTTCTCGGGATGCGATATGTTATACGTAAAATGTAAAACAATTTATAAAAAGCGTGTGAGAAATCAATTATAAGCAAAAGTCTTATACATACAAAGATTAATTCCATTGAATTAGTGTGGTCTTATTCTAGAATAACGCAATCCTCCTCATTTATAATACCGTATCGGATATTAGAAGTCGCGTCATTCTACGGATATACCATCGCGATGCACAGGATGGATCTGTTTTCTGTTACTGAACTGACTGCACTGATGGTTCAGAGTTTATCTTTTCGACTCGACAACAACACCCACTCCCACTGAGCAGATCTGCCAAGCTCTACGATAAGCAATCAATCATGTTCAGTTATGCCATCACTGTAGCACACGCTTCCTATTTTTTTTTTTACTTTACATTGGAAGGAAAAAGATAAACTCTGAATGCAGCCAATTCAGCAAACAGACCCGATGTGTTGAAATTTCATTTTTCGACATCGGATTATCAAGCAATACGTCAGACAGACGATATTCGCGTAGCGATAAG
>NW_020219332.1:51539-54728 GCF_003070985.1 Temnothorax curvispinosus | reverse complement strand
CCTCAGAACGACACTTTCATCTTGCATATATGTCATTGGAACAGATTGCGAGCGAGATATAAATGAGGAACGCTAAGAATTTTGAATATGTTGAAAGTATTAAAGAGAAAAATTACTATTGATGATATTTCAATAAATTGCTAAAGAGTTCGTTTGAGCTTGATATGTTACACGAATAAAGAGGTTTACTGTTCGATTCAAATAACGCGCGTTTGTTAATGTAAGGTCAATCTTATAAATTACTAGTCCCGATGAAGAAAACATCGAAGCAATAGCATAGCAACATGCAGAGTCTTCCGGAATTAGCGTTGTCGAAGGCCATTGTCTACAGGCACAGACTTTGTAAGAGCGAAAGCAAACAATACGTTCTCACGATTACTCATAAAATTTGCAAGTTGAATTGCAGCTGGTTATAAATAACAATCCAATAAAATTGGATTGCTATTTGTTAATGCCACTTCTTTCACGTTTTAATGTCGTTGCACTTATTAGTTAATTATAATTATTAACTACGATAATCGCAAAAAATATATAATCTATCTATAAACATTATCTATATTTCTATATATCTGTCAAAAATGTATAATCTATCTATAAGTTTATCTATAAGCATTAAGAATATAAATTTTCTTATAAATGTTTGCTAATCGTTTTTGACTAGCTAACGATTGATTTGTTTTTATCACAATTATTTGAACATTTATCATGAATCATATCATGAAACATTTATCAAAGAATCTTATGGTATAATTGCTTGATTATCAGGTCTTCATCTTAACCGGTTTGCGTTAGATAAGGAAATTTACAAGAGAAATATTCTTTCCGGTTTTGCTTATTCATACATACATATATATTTATGCGCACACAAGATTCTAGTTATAGCTAACAAAGTGCCGACAAGAGTCTAGTTGTAGCTAATAAAGAAACGACAATTGCCGTGAAAGATAAAAAGTAAAATAATTAAAGAATTTAAATTGCATATGTTATTTAATAGAGAGAAAAACAAATATTACTCGTATATAATAAATAACATGGAACTAATGCATAAATATTATTATTTAATAAAATGTTATTATTTAATAAAATATTATTATTTAATAAAAATCTGTAAAAAAATTTGTATTTGATCACCTTACTGATGCACGTAATATAACTATATATTTGTTAAGAGTAAAAGTATGAAAAAAAGCTCATTCATCACGGATTTTTTCCGATAAAAACGTGAAGAAATCTCTGAATCAAATACGACACTGTTATTTATATACGATTATGATTAATTTTAAGCTAAATATAACGAGCAGATAAGAAAGCGTAAAGTCAACACGTTCGATTCCGCGATTCACTTCCCGGCATACGAGAACAGCGCACGAATATACTCCGGCAAGCAACGAGACATGACTACTAGATAACGAGTAATAGACAGCGTTAAAAACCCGTAGTCTTCCTCCTAGGAATTTACGTATACATGGTGTTCGAAGAAAGAAGCTACCGAGAAACTTTTAACATAGTAGTATAGTTTGATCGATTCAGATCCACATACATTTTATCTGGATTTATATACTATTCTCTTTTTAATATCATCAATTTTTTTATGAAACCATATGATTCTTCTTACATAATTGGCTTCTCCAGTTACTTTAAAAGAATTAAAACACAATTGTCGAGACATTAATTTAGTTTATAAAATATTTTATATCTTAGTCTTATCTGTTTTGACATAAAATGTTTTATATTTTAGTCCATTATATTTTGACATTTGTCTTGTAAAATTTTTTTTTTCCTTTAATCACTACTATTTCCTACTATTATACACAGAATACTGTTATAGTAAGATGACTCAACTGATGTCTGTATACATATCATATATCGAGACCGGTATTCATAGTCGATTCTTATTTCAAGAGCGCAAAGCATGCAGAGATGAAAAATTCAGATAAATGCGAATGACGTAAGATCCGAAAAGGATAAAAAATTTCCCACACAATTAGAATTAGTAAAAATACCTCTTTATATTTTACAAATTATTAAAATAATTTTTTATATAATATATTAATTCAAAATTATTTTTAAGTGATGTAAAACTGATCAATTCTCAAATAATTATCTAGATTACTAACTAAGAAAAAATCTTCTATTTCATAACAATAAATATATAGGCATATTAAGATCTTACGTCATATTACTACTTTAACTAGCAAACTCCAGTTGTCAATTACCTCAATAGATATATTTAATTTATCACTCACCAACCCTGATGCGCAACAGCGGAATTATATCTGCCACGTAGCTGCGTTGATTCTGTAACAAGCAAATTATAAAATCCATATTAAAACAGTGTTCAAAAAATCTAATATTTTAAAACAATTCTTATCGCATCGAACATTTCATTTATTACTCAATTAGATGTTTCCTTAAATAATTATACATTCTCCGATAAAGATCTTTACAAAAATCCATTTTTATAAAAGATTAAATTACTCCTTTTCTTCTAATTATTATTTTCAAATCAAATGGTGAAATAAAAAGGCTCAAGAATAAACAAAAAAATTACTCTCCCACAAAATAAGAAATAATATTTTATTTACCACAAAGTTGTTCCGCTGGCGCCCGATGCCTCTCCCAGGCCTCCTCCTCCTCTCAGGCTGTCCTCTCGGGTTGTCAGCTCCCTCGATGCGACACTTTGCGCGTCGTTATCTCCTGAAGCATATAAATAAATAATTTGATATTAAATAATTCTTACGCACATCAAACTTCTTATTCATCATTCAATTAGACATTTATTTCAATAATTATACATTTTTTGAAAAATAATTTTTATAAAATTTCAAATTACTTATTTCTTTCTAATTATTATTTTAAAACTATAATGAAATAAAACAACTTAAGTATAAGCAAAAATTAAAATTACTTTTATATATATATATATATTTACCCCAAAGTTGTTCCGCTGGCGCCCGATGCCTCTCCCATCAGGCCTCCTCATCCTCTCAGACTGTCCTCTCGGATTGATAGCTTCCTCGATGCTCGACACAATTCCACCGGCACACGTATACGCGAATAACTATAATCGCGCGATATTTAATACGTCACTCCCGAAAACGTTACGTAACGACCGAATTTGTTCGTGGAAAAATCGCCCGCAATAACCGCGTTATCTCGACGCGTTCAGAGCCGGACAACTGACTCGAT
>NW_020219332.1:49521-51529 GCF_003070985.1 Temnothorax curvispinosus | reverse complement strand
AGAACGTGGAAATTGACGCAGTTATATGCTAATTATTAAAAAAGAACGATATTTTACATGACAATCCCGAAACGCGAATTAACGTTCGATTATTTCCGGCGGACTCGGACGGCAGAGAAACGACGGAATTCCGAATAATCCGACGACTTCGAACGACACTCGCGAAAATAAAACGCAACGAACCGTTTATAGACTTTATACAATCGGCGGCGATTGAGTTTAGTTTCTTTGTTCGTCGATAAAAGCGGAATAGCCTGTAAAAGATAAGATTACTGATACATTTTTCTAGAAATTATCGTCAAAATATCATCACATAAAACTAAATAGTGTATCGTTAAACTTGCAAATGCAGTTCTTTTCCTTTAGGAGTATTATATTCGCGTACGTTTACGTCGGTATACTAGGTTGAGATAGATAGGAATACAAGTAGTAGAAATACGCGGGAATAATGTTATAATTGAAAGCATTATAAACATAATTTTCTTAGCATGTACACCGTAAAAATATAAAAAAAATGAATTGTAAGGACAAGTGAGGGTAGAATATCACACGTTTTGTTCATATAATTTTAAATAAGTATCAACAAATTTTTAAATTTGTTCGAAACTACTTTTTCAAGAGCTTATATTAGTGAGTACGCGGAAGTTGGTCTTCCCTTAAGCCAATTATGTCTGGAAATATAATTAAACAAGTTTATTTCCAGCTCATTAGAATAAGATGATCTGAAAATATAAATAAAGAGAAACGCGTTTATATTTACGTTTATATTTTAATATACGTATTGGTAAGTATAATACTTTAATTTGTGGCACAGAATTCTCTAAGTTTAGAAAAAAAACCATAATTAATACATGACTGTGAATTATCAACGTAGAAAAAAATGATCCTCAAGATGAAGACGACTAACTAAATGTACTCTGTTTCTGTTGGACTTCGTGAAATCAATTCATAAAAGATAATTAAGTGTCTCATCGAAGATCAAGGAACCTGCTGCAGGAGGGAACAAATCTCGGATTTTTCGGATTTATAATACTTCTAGTATAAATATTTTTCCATTAATACTGGAAGTATGAGGAAATATTTATTGAAAGGAATTACATTTTCTCTCATAACACATTAATTAATTTTACTCAATTATAGAAATTGCATATTAAGCGACGTGGCATCGCTAGATTGATTCATGCGATAGATCGGCCGAACAAGGCTTTCGAAAAATGCGTCCGAACGAATTATTAATATAATATTCGAGCGCCGAATCTATACTTTGCGATAGGTACCGTAGTAAATATATTAAATGCAATATATTAAATACAATATTAAATGCAAAGTTAATATATACATGTATACTCACCAATTAAGTAAGTCGCGACGCCAGTCGTTCCTCAGCCGATCGTCCCGTGTCCGTCGCGTTCTTCAAAAGGAGAACGTATTAACGTAATTGACATGGCGAAGGTGTTTCGTCTCTCGCACGGTCAACTTCTCACGTTAAAAGCGACGTGGCGCGGCGCGACGGCGGGCGGCGTCACTACGCATCCCGCTCTGGACTTGGCGATTATGCATTTTTCGTACTTCGAATAGGAAACACTATATGTCCGCCTATTTCTACGATTATTATCTTACATTCGAGCGAATAGGCATATCAATCTTGGCAGACATCCGCGATTTCGCGACATTAGAAAATACGATCGTTACTCTCGCGCGACTGCCCGCGCGACACACCATCGGCCGAACAAACGCCACGAAACACGTATTTTCCAGAATTATTAAGACCCGAGCGCCGAATCCATACCACGCGACGGATATCTCAATAAATATTAAACGAAAATATTAATACATGTTATATATACTCACCAATTAAATAAATCGCGACGCCAGTCGTTCCGCACCCGATCCGTCCCGTGTCCGCGTCCGCCGTGCTCTGAAAAGGGAAGGAAAACGTCATCAAGATGGCGGAGGCGTTTCGTTTCCCGCGCGGACAACTTCTCGCGCCAGGAGCGCCACTGCGTCG
>NW_020219332.1:0-49511 GCF_003070985.1 Temnothorax curvispinosus | reverse complement strand
AATTTATTAATGTCGCAAAAATAGATTATGTAAAATTACATTTTAAATAAATAATATATCATACTTTTCAAGTGTAACAACGGGTATATTTGATACAGCTGGCAACACTGCAGTCAGCTGCTGTTTTCGGAGCCGGGAGCTGCCGTTTTGTCGGCTAAAATCTCATATATATTGTTTTCTTAAATTTTTCATTGTACTTAATTCGAGTGTTTTGTTTTTATTAATATAATCCAAGGACACGCTAGGCATCGGTGTCAGAAGTCAAAGTGCAAAGTATGTAATAATGTAATTTGTCAAACAATAATACGTATTTAGAAGACCTAACCTCGTAATCGGTATTCTGACATTTCAGCTATCAGATATGACAAGTATTCATCATTTTCCGAGGCAATAACATTTTTGTCATTAATTAGCGATGATTACTCGCGCCGGGAATAAACTTTCTGAAACTGGGCTCATTGCTGTTCCAAGTACTGTACTATTATATATCTGTACATACAATACACGTATACAGTTAGATACACAGTAAGTTTAGATGGGTTTCTGACATTATTTAACAATACAAAGACATAGAATTGTGACAATGAAACGTAAAGCCACAAGTTTTACAAGTGATACCAACAAGTCAGCGACTGCGAGTAAACATCATTGGTCGGCTGGTTTACTTAAATCAATAGAGGATCCTGAATGTAAAGTCAAAGAAGACGATAAAATAATTGCCATCAAAGATAAGTACCCTAAAGCGCAATTTCACTACTTGGTTCTACCGAAAGAGGACATTCTCTCTATATGGCATGTCAAAAAGGATCACCAAGATTTGCTTACGCATATGCACAATATTGCATGTGACCTGGTAAAAGTCCAAGTGGATCATGAATTCATGTGAGTCTCAAAATAGAACAGTATTAATAAATAAATAAATAGCAACCAATTATATAGTGTACACACGTGATTATAAAATAAAATGTATACACGGAAAAAAAATGATGTATCAACAGCATCATTTTTTGTATCAACAGCATCAGTGTTATCGAGATAAATTTTATTGATGCAACATCAATATTAAATGAACAAAAAACATCGGACAATGGTTTCAATAATTTAAATATCTAGTCCAATAATATCCAATTGAATTAACTATTTATGCTTGTGGCAGCTCGTGACGTTGATGTTTAATTGAAGCAACTTAGATTTTTTTCCGTGTAGGCTGTGCCTCAAATATATGAAAAAAAAATAATACTATGTATATAGTATTATTTTTATAAATATGAGATAGTATACATGAATAACAAATAATTTTTAATTCTTGCAGCATAGGTTATCACGCGAGGCCAACTATGCAGAGGCTGCATTTACACGTAATAAGCACGGATTTTAATAGTCCTTGTCTTAAAACAAAGTACCATTGGAATTCTTTTACAACACCATTTTTCTTATATTCGTCAGGTTTGTATCAATATCTTTATTTAAATATATAGTCCTAGATACAGAGGCAAATTGAATTTTAGATGTATGTCGTCAATTGCGCGAAGAGGGCGAAATCAAAAAGGTTTCTCCGCAGAAGTGTACAGACTATCTGCAGACAAAACTGAAGTGTCACAAATGCTCAACACAGCCGAAAAATATGCCAGATTTGAAAAGGCATTTATTAACACACATCGATAAATGAAAACAATAAAGAATAAAATATAGAATGTACAGGTAATTTAAGACTTTTATGTAATAAAAAAAATATGAATTGTCTCTAGAAAATAATTCTTTCTCAATATCTTTATATCATTAAACAGCTTGCAACCCAGAAATATTTAGTATAACGCAATCGACAAGCAAAAAAAGTATGTTACATTATTATACATATATATAAAACACGAAATGTTTACATTGCATAGGTAAAATTAATTGTTTCTTATAATTATAATGTAATATATGTATCGCATTGAAGAAACTTTTTGGAATAGGACATGTTTGGAGTAGGACAAAATTAATACAGGCCCATTTATGCGATATTTCGGAAGATTTATTCTGAATAAATTTGATGTTATCCTTAATACATCTTGGCGCCTATAATATCAATTATATCCTAACTATTTACAAAGTCTTCTCGTAGGTTGCGCGAGTGTATATTGACGGTATTTGTGTGTACGTGTATATGTGTGTTGTGTATTAGAATGTGTGTCACATTTAATCTGATACATTTAGTAATACTGCAATCAATAGTTTGAAACGTTTCTGCTGCATCGAAACAGTAGGCATCTGAACATTCGCAAGGCCCTGCTGTTATTTACTTGCGTGTTTCGCAGATCGTAAAAGATTTCGTAACGGTGTAAGAGTTTCGATTTAAGTATACGTCTCCTCTGACAAACTTCTAGCCTAGTTAAATTAGTTGTCTCTTCTCGTAGTGTCACGTAGCGCCTGGGCATTTCTCTTTTACGAAGTCACGTCCAAATCCGATTATTTCGCTATGATATAGTATAGTGAGAGGGGAAGGTCCGAAGCGCACGGACCGAAGGGCGGCAGGAATCTCAGGAATAGTGCCGGACGAACGAACGAGCGTCCGACAACGCTCCTTTGCCCCTTTTTCGGAAAATCGAAACGCGCCGTTGTGTAACCCTAAGACTCGCGCGCGTTTACATCTGAAAGTTTGCAAAGCCTGCACAAAACATAGGGATCTGCAAAGTTTCTCCATGATGGAAACGACGCGCGCGATCCGTTCTCCCTATCTCGTATACAGGAAAAAAAAACAAGAAAGACTTCGACGTGTGATACGAGATCGGCGATCGGAACTTGAAACGCGTACTCTCTCTCCCCGGAAAAGAAGCACAACGTCGACGTATGATATATTTACACATGCACGGAAATATATTATTTGTTCCTATATCGAAAAATATATTTTTTTAATGTATGACTTCACGCGCGATTAATGAAACGAGATATATATATGCGTATATATATATACACATACATACATACATATATATATATACCAAAATCTCACGACACATGTGCTTCGTTCACGGTAGACAGATTACGTTGCGAAATTATTGAGGCGCGATTCACCTGAAGCGGAACTTCGAACTAAGGGGGTAATTTTCGCTCTCTCTCTCTCTCCCGCGATCGGTTCTCACTAGAAAAAGAAAAAAGTGGAGTCTGGCCGGGACGCCGACGGTGGTTGATCGCCCGCTCTTCGTTTCTCGTCCGCCCGCACCGTACGCGGCCTGCCAAAAGCGGTCATTTTGAGCAAAGCCACTGGGCAAGCGAGGAACAATGCCGATCCGTAAAAGAACGGATCACCATTTTTTCGAACATCGCACGACGAAACACGCGCCAACCACCGACTGCCGCGACCATCCCCCGAATACCCTGTTTATGTCTGCGCCATGCGAGAGAAAGAGAGAGAAATATATAAAGAGAACAATAAAGCTTTTCGTCGGCGGAATCGCGAACGAGCCGTACCGAGAATCAACGAGAATTTAAACCTAAACGCGATTTTTACCCTATGAACATTTATACACAGTTTCTTTCTCCTAACTAACGCACTATTCACATTATATAAATATTTTATATATATATTCCGCACAATATACCTATATAAATATTCTCATATGTTTAGTAATGTACAGTTTTATATACAAGATCGGACTACGGCTCGTTCGCGGTATCACGGGTCGAATCGCGCCTTGATTCTTTCTTTTCCTCCCTTATCAACGCGGTAGTACGTATTCGCAGTAAACGTGTATACCTAAAAAACAGCTAAGTCTAACGACAATAGTTGACGTATAATATAGAATATATATAATATATATATATGTACGCAGTAACGTAGCAACAACGCAGTGGTGACGGTAGTAATAGTAATAGTAGTAATAGCGCTATACTCTCTAATAATATATAGTAAATACATAGTCGCAGAGCGGGTGTAGCGAGATAGTTAACTAGTCTGTAATCTCTATGTACGAACGTTGCGGTCCTCGACGCGCGATATTTAAAAAGAGAGAAAAAAAAACAAGAGAAAAAACGAAGAATAAATAATTCGAGAGGCAAGTAACAGTAGAAATAAATTAACGAAGCGCGAGGCCGTGTTTAATTAAATACCTAATTTATACATATGCGAGGAAAATAGAATACTCGTAATACTCGTAGCCGCGTCGCCTGTCGCGGCAATAATTACGCGGGCGATAATAATTTTCGCTTGAACGCTATATAAATCATACCGTGAATAATAATAATCGCACTAATGACAACGACTTTAACGAATTGGCGAAAACGCTCTAAGCGAACTTTACTATAGCGCCTCTTAAAGCTATCAAACGAGTCTATATTAGTCTAGAGTCCTTTCTCAGGCGTGTAAAAGTCTTTTGTCGGAAGGGAAAACGAAGCTCTCCTCGTTTCCTATGCCCCTTTTCTCCACCGCTTCCTCTTCGTGTGAACGTGCGGGGATGGAGTGCGATCTCTCCCCTTTCCTTCGATATTTCCCACCTAATCACTGGATCGCACGCTCGAGTCCGCGAGGGCCAGATGACGAGAAGCGTTAATTAACGGCGAGACGAAAAACGCTGTGGTAAGACAACGGATACTTTCCCTTTACTTTTACTTACGTATCTACTATGTTACAAAGTGTGCTTTTACGCGGCCTGCTCTTCGTAGAAACGTTATGATATTTACAGAGAATATTTACGCGAAAGGGGAACGAGAATACGAACGCGGGGGGAAGGGGGATCAACGACGTGACGAGGAATACTGTCTGTACACCGCGAAGAGGGCAAAGATCGCCCAGAATGTCGCGATATTCCGGGGATCCTTTACAGGCGACGTAAAACGGTTTCGTTAAAGCTGCGTAGTGTATCTCGTTATCCTCCACTGCATTTTTCGTGTTCCTTTTTTCCCTTTTATTTTTGGCTAACCACGGGCTAAATTGACGTCTAAACTGGCGCGGCCACGTTACACGACTGTGGCCGCGCGCGGCTTTTAATTTTAATTTCACCTAGATACGCATCGCGTTTTCATCGCGTGTGTAAATTGGACTATACTTAGAAATAAAGTACTAGAATAGCGCCGTGCGAAGCGTGTTTTGCGCGACCAAGGACGCCTCTGGACGGGAAGATCCTTCCTGGGACACGATCCGGTCTCTTATTTTTGTTTTGTTTTGTTTTAGTTTCTTTTTTTCCCCAAAAGCCGATTCGTGTGAAAATTTGTGCTTGTGCGTGGGATCCGGATTATGCATATCGCGAGAATTGTAAACATCGAAATTTACGGGTGCGTGAACTTTGTTTTCCTTTGCTTCACAGAGGCGACCTCGATCTCACGCGAGTTACGTCACACGGCAACAGGCGCTGCGAATACACAGCCGAAGCCTTGGCTAAAAATTTCTCTAATCCTCCGTCTTTACTTTTTTTTTCGTGCACACATTGTGCGGTTGTCGCGCGGATGAATGCGATCTCTCTCCAAAGGATCGTCAATAAATAGCGAACGTAAGTGATAATGGAGACCGCGCGACCGTGATTCTCGCGACGACGGAGGTCGCGTTTCGGAATTTTTGCCTAATAAATTTCTGCCTATACTGTACAAGGCGCGCGATTCGGAGCGCGCGAATAAGTCTACTAGTCTACTTTTTACAATGGGCTAATACGTGAACAATCGATTTGCAATCTCTTCTCGTCGGGAATAGATTCGGCCTTAGCGATCGCCACTCGCGGACTTTACCACTCGTTACATGTTCTGTCTTTTGGATCTCTCCCATTGTCATTTTAAGCGGTGGTCATCTCCTGCAGGCCGTAACAGTGAACTCGCGTCTCCTCGATTGCTCTGCACCACTCCAACGCGAATCCCTCGGGATCTTCGAGGTAGTACGTCCTGTTTGGCTGTAAACAGAAATATAAAAACTTAGATGTGTATTTTTAATTTTTTCGTTCTTATATGTATATAGAAATTGAATAGAAACATAAAAGGATACTATTTTAATCCATCTATCCTTTTATTTGAGAGGCGTAAAAGTATCAAATGCCTAATAATTTATTTTGATTTAAAGGTATTCTAAAACCGCTTACCGTGTGGACGAAGAAGATCTTGAAATTCTTTGGCTCGACCCTCAGTTCTGGACTCCAGGGTATCTCGCCCTTGAGCACATTATTGAAAGGATCGACGTAGTATAGGTGTGGTCCGGTGGTAAGAAGGAGCATTCTCCGCCTGGCGAACAGGCCCTTCCTCTTATTAACAAATCCCTGTTTCAGTATGAGATTGCCCTCGACGAAAGGATGCCACTGATTCGTGGTGCGCTGCTTCTCTAGCCGCATCCTGATCTGTTCCGGGGTCAAATTGGCGATGTTGGTGCCGCTGTCGAGTCTGTTATTGGTACACCTCCTCAGTGGCTTGTCTGTGGCCGCGATGATCTCGTTGAAAAACGCGTTGACAGCGCGTTTCTCAGCGCCGGTGGTGTCGTTGTCGTCATCGATGTCTTCGGTGCCCAACCAGAGGAGCCTGGTGAGTTGCTTCTGGTCTAGACCGGGCTCGAGATTATCGGGCACCCTGTACTGCGACCTCAGCTCCTCGTGTTCCGACGTGCCGGGTAGATACGGATAAATCGGCGGCGGTGTCTGCTCGTGAAGGGTCTCGAAATCAACGCCCTCGAAGAAGGGATGCGCTCGGATGCTGGGGTAACCAGCGCCGTGCTCGTCCAGGGCGCCCAGTCGTTGCGTCGGCTCCAGAACGAGAAGCTGATTGACGAACGACCTGGCCAGCTCGCAGAAACCGTCCGGTATATCGTACTCGAGTTTCAGGATCTTCTGGAACATCAGATACTCGCTTCTCGAGCGGAAGGGCGGCAGGCCGGCGACCATCTGGTAGACGAGACAGCCCAGGGCCCAGAGATCGGACGCTCTGCTCACCCTGTTGTTGGTCAGTAGCTCCGGTGACACATACTGAGCGGTACCGACGAAGGAGCCGCTGCGATCCCTGAAACGCGGCTGCTGCTGAGCGTCCGCGGGCGTCTCCGGATCGTCCTTGAGGATCTTGGCGCAACCGAAGTCGGTGATGAGCACGTGCATCTTCTCGTCCAGCAGGATGTTCTCCGGTTTGAGGTCACGGTGAATGATACCGAGCCCGTGCAAATACTCGAGACCGCGTAGGATCTCGGCCGAGTAGAACTTGGTGCATTCGATGTCGAAAGAGCCCACCTTGTTGATATGTGGCAGGAGCTCGCCGTTCTTAGCGTACGACATGACAAAGTATAGTCTCTCCGCGTCTTGGAAGGTGCAAAACAGGCGCACGAACGAGTGCTTGGCGTCCGCGAGCATGTTCAGCACCTCCTTCTCGCGCTTCACGTACTCGGTCTTCTTCTGCTTGATTATGTGACTCTTATCGCACACCTTGATCGCGTACTCCTTGCTGGTATGGATATCCTTGGCAAGGTAAACCTATCGGGGTCAAAGAATCACGGGTTCGTTATTCTTTTCCCGCATTTATCGTATTGTTAAAAATTTGATTTTTATTTTCTTTTTAGTAAATTCGTGAAAAAAAAACGAGGAGGAAGAGACTTACGGTGGAGAAGCTTCCTTCGCCGATCACCTTGCCGAAGATGAAGTCCTTCGGGGTACGCTTGTGCGTCGGTGGGTTGGTGAGGGACGGGTTCGTGGTCGGTGGAACCCGAGGCGCCAGGGTGCTGGGAGACGCTACCACACCGTTGTTCACGTCGTTCGTCGGTGGAGACATTTTGGACACCGGCCCCTCCACCGTTACTGCCGGCTGTGGCGAAACGGTAAGCGCCTGGTTCGCCACACGCTGCAAAAGAGAAGATGCACGACTTGTCAGGCACACTGTCCGTGATCGTCTGATCCATTTTATTACTCCTCCCGCCGATAACGAATATGCTAAACAGAATCTACAGCCTTGTCGCCTCACAATTTTCTACAGATAGCAGAATTGTAAACTTGATAAAGTGTCGAGTCAGAAGTCACGCGAGACCGAGAATAAATGTCGCCTCACATCTAACCGCGATATTAATCTGAAATTGAGGTAGGTCTAAAATTTCCCGATTGTTTTCTAACTTAATTCTAACTTAATAATTAAAAAAAAAGCAACCGCGGAGTTCGAGACGTTAGAATTGACCGCCGCCCTTCCGCTAGCGAAAATATTCGCGCTCGCGGGGCACTCATTTCCGCTCCGGAAGACGCGAGAGACGCTCGCGCAGAGGAGGCGGAGGAGGAGGCACGGAGCTCCCGTGTCCGGCACTTAACTCCTCTCATCCGCCAACGGTCGTCCGGTACCAGGAAATCACGTACCGGAAGTGTGACGTCACCGACTGGCACGTGGTCATGTCGTGCGGGTCAGAGGATGACGACGACGACGAAGAGAAAAGGAGAGAGAGAGAGGGAGAAACAGACATCGGTTCACGCGCGTTCTCGCGCCACGCAGAAAAGCAGAAACGCATTCACGCGGGCACGAGCGACCCACACGCGCTGGAAGATCAAGGCTGCACGCGGCCGAAGTCCAAAGTTTACGGGGTTAATCACGCGCGCTTTCATAAGCCGCGCGCGTTTCGCCATTTACATTTACGATTTTATGGAAGCACATCCTCTTTCGATATGCAAATATATATATGTATACAAAAGAAAAAAATATATATATATGGAGCAATATTGTAGTCGCTAGTTAGACAAGTTGCTGCTTGACATCTTCTGAATACAGAACGGCCTTGATTGTGAGAATTCGAAAGGCCAGCGGGGCCCGAAGACGTATTCGTACGTCCGTTAACAAGGTTGCAATGCAAAACTGAGGGAACAGGAACGACGATTCGGGTGAGAAGGGCAAGAACGTTTTTCCCGCCGGATTTCCCTCGTTACAACGGAAGAGATCATTGTTGGCTACCTCTCTACGAGATGTAGCGCTTAATTGCGACCCGTTTGTGAGATGCTTTTTATAATGCGCCAAACGACTGGGTGTGCTCTCTCACGCGCGCTCTGGTTCTTCCTATTCACGTAATAGAAAAAGAATCGCAAAGGGATTGGTACTGGAGCGTAAAAGGCATTATAGCCGCGATACAGGTTGAGCAACAGATGTTCCACCTCTGGTACCTGCTCGGTAATCTTGCCGGGGGGTTGAAGACGATTAAATACTGCGTTTAGAAAGAGGTATGAAATTCAATGGCCGAAGGGGTGAAGCCGAAAACCGGCCCGGCGAGAAAGTGCCCGGAGGAGCACTCGGAGAGTATTTCCGCTCCGCGGAGAGGAAGATGATCATGATCACGCGGGGGTCCCCGTGAAGAAAGATAAATGTCTTTCTTTCGTGCGGTCCTAATCGTCCCTCGTTTCCGGCTCGAAAGACGATCGAGCTCTCTTCTTTCCGCCTGTCATTATCCTTGCACTTCCGCCAGAAAACGCAGGAGACGCTTTGTATACGAAGGATCGCAACAGGTTTCCCGCCGCCCGTGATCGTCGATCCCTTCGCGGTATTCTCTTCTCTTTCGAGAGTCTTCATTGAAGATATTGAAGATATTAAGACGACGAAGATAAGAAGATAAGATTAAAGAAAAATGTAAAATCTAATCTTCATGCTTTGAAGGCAAGATAGGCGGAGCCACTCCAGGAACCCCGAAGCGAATTTTAATCAGTCTCTTTAATGATTTTATAATCAGTTCTCACAATTTCTATTTAATAGCGTCCGAATTAATATGTCGACAGTGAAATTTGCAATTATTAAAATTTCATTATTTAGTTGCGCGAGATTTTTATACCGGAAGTTTTTCAATTCAAAAGCTACTAGCTGCTCGACATATTAATTAAGGGAAAAATCCCATCAACTCGGCTTCCGTCGTTACTCGACAAACATCTGTCGTACAATAAACATAAAAGACCCAAACTCATGTACGTATTTCTTGGCTGTTGTTCATGTCATTAATCTTCATGGATATCTTATCGGGACCAAATAATGATTGAATAATTATGTCTACTCTACTGGAAATCATGGCGTGATGGATGACGTAAAGCCGCGACTGGCGACAATGTTATGCGCGGCTCATTGAATCCAGCTTTACGATTATTTGCGACAGATGGTCGACAAGGAGAAACACTTCCCCCGCGGAATCTTCTTAAGTCCGCAGCGGCGACGTCGATGGGTCGATACGCAATAATAATAATCGCGGATGACCGGGACGACCGAGTCGCGCGGGAGGGAAGTGGTATAACGAGGCAGGATACGATCGGTAATTAACTGCTCGCGAGCGGAGATAATCTCGATATACCGTATAATGTTTTTGTAACTGTTTTCCCAAGCCGGGCCGGGGAATGATTTTGGGCGAGAATTGCATAAAGTCGACGGTGATAAACGCGGTCGGCCTCGAACGCGGACGGTTCCTCTTGTTTTATAGCGGGATTTTCTTGCGGCCCGTCGTAATTTCGGGCCGCCGCGCCTCCGCTGGCGCGGGTAACACTGCCAATAAAAAAGAACCCCCCGCCACCATAAAATCCCCACAAAAATCGTAAAACCAGGACAGACGAACGGGCGTTTCGTGAAAAACACGACCGAGCGTTGTTTGTACAACGGCCGTGCAAGCGAATTAAGTTTTATCACTTCATCGAGCATTCTCGGCTTTTATGATTTTCCCGAGCCGCGGTAATGAAGCACTTCGCATTTGTTGGAGACGGAACGAGGACGACAATGACCAAAGGCAACGAATACCGTATTATTCTGGTGTCAAATTTTTTCTCACAAGCAAGAGAAAGAGAGAGAGACGGTTCTTTAATTTTAAGCGTGTTTCTCCGAAATATTAGGTTATAAATATATAGGATGTACAATATACAAAAGAGAAAAAAATGAGGTAAACTAAAGAGATAAATACTGTAATAATTAAAGAAATTGTAGAAGTAGACAAAAGAAATAAAAGTTATGTATTTTATTTTTTATAGAGTGAAACATTCGTGAACAATTAAAATATATTCTAAAAATAAAGAGCAAATAAATGTGACAAATATCAAATGAAAGCTAAGATAAGAAAAACGGAGCTCTTGCTGATCGAGTTGAAATAAACGTGGCGCCAAGCGCCTCTTAAAGGTATTAATTAATTCCCATAGAATCAATAATAGAAGGAGTAAGAGTGAAACATCGAGAGAAGAATAAATTGCGACGCGCGAGGAAGCGTCGGATTAGCGGCGGCAAGCGAAAGAAATGTAATAAAAAATATCCGGTCGTGTTGTACAAGTTATAACGGTGTGTGAGCACGGGGAAAATAGAATGAGCGAACGATAAAAGCGGACCGGCGGCGAAAAGCCGCAGGTACGGTAAATAGCGGCGAGATAGGAGCAATAAATACGCAACGCCCCAATTTCGTGCCATTCGTCCCGTCTCTATCGTCCATCGATCACACTTTTACCAGAGAAAGAAAGGGCACGGTGTAATCTGGGACACTCGCGGAGTACTCAATGGAGAACTAATATGAGCTATCGACGTCACGGAAAATCCACTCGAAATTGGTCGAGAACTTCACGCCCCCCCTAAACGTCTTCGTTTTCATCTTTAAGACTACTTTATAGGCTCAAAGAGCGATCTATATGCTCTACTATTATTCCGATCCTTCTCCTATAATCTAGAAAGGGAGAACGAGTGCCGAGGTAGGGGAATTGCCAGCTGACCCAGACCGATCAGCGAGCCGGGGGGTACCAGCGATCTATCGTCTTCGCGGAGGGCGAAAACGCGTCGTTGCTCCACAGCGGTGGGCCCTTTCCTTTTCTCTCTTTATCTACCTTTTCTCGTTCTTCTTCCCAGGCCGGTTACGAGGCGGGCCCCACGGCGTCAACCATCCGTGTCAGGCCGTCGACCTCGCCGACGAACGTTCGCCCGAGTATCACCGGTCCTCCTCGGCCTCTCTTTCTCTCTCTTTCTCTCTTTCTCACACGTTCGCCTCGAACTCGCCTTGCCCCGCTAGTTTATTTATTTGCTTATCTATTTCTCGTCGTTCCCTCTACCCCCGCGTGCCGACGACGACGACGACGACGGAGGTATAACTCAAGCAGCGGCACCAGATACCGGACACTTCGCAAACGCGAGGCGCCTCGGCTCGCCTCGATCCTCAGGTATCGAGAGACGAGGTGGGGAATTCCGCAGAAATAATCGATACGCGAGCGACAGTCCGCCGTGGAATGACCTGGGAAAGATTTGCTTAGATGGCAGATAGCGTGCGATCCCGCGCGGGGAAAGAGAGAGGAGGGTCTCGCTCTTGAAGTATTTGAAAAGCAATCGGTGGTATTTGAATTTCGGTCGTGAGCAAAGGCCTACCGGCCCCGAGAGGACGTGACCGGCGGCCCAGGGTCCCACAAAATTGGTGCCCGTTATTTATAGAACGAATTCGCGGGGAAACCGTCGGTGAAGGACTTAGAGCCCGGCCTCTCTGAGCAAGCTAACATTGAGATTCCACAATTAAAAAATTCGAACTCTTTAACTGTAGAGAATACAAATATTTTTCGTACTATTAATGAAAATTGGAGAAGTGTCACACTGATATAATAAATAATAAATTTCGAGCGTACGAGTGTGGAAACTTCTGAATCTATAAATTTCAATAATTGAGTCGTTCGTAAGTACGAAAGCAGTACGTGACGAAAATAATGTCCCATTTGAAAATAGCACCGTTGAATCACATGGTACTACTACTCCTGCTGCTACTACTACTATTCTTCTACTATCATCCGCCTCGTGAAATCTCGCGATGAAAAAAAGTTAAGGACTATTCTCGGAGCACGTCGATACGCGAATCTATTTCCGGCGACGCGAATATAAAAGGCGCGCGAGAAAGGAGGAGCAGCGGGAGAAAAGAGAGAGCGAAAGAGAAAAGAGAGGACCCCATAGCGCAAGATCGACCGCGCTTTCCGGTGTCCCTCACACGCGAGTATTCGCGCGGGTATCCGCTACGCGTCCTTAGGGGCTTCGCCGCAGGACGGAATAAACTATCCGCGCATATCTACTCTCCTCCGTCTCTATCCCCCCGTCTCTCTCTCTCTCTCTCTCTCTCTCTCTCTCTCTCTCTCTCTCTCTCTCCTTTTCTTTCTCTCTCACTCGCTGAATCATCCTGTACACACCATCACTACCAGCGGCATTCCAACGGACATTCTAATTTTAGCCCCGCGCGCGTCTTCTCCCCCCCTCTCTCTCTCGTTCTCCCGCGCGCATTCTCCAGTCTTCTCTACCCTCTCTCTCTCTCTCTTTTTCTCCTCCATCTTATGGCGTTCCGCGTTCTCTCCCGGTACGCGGGCTTTACTCTTCCCTCCTTTCCCTTTCCCTTCGCGCGGACGGAGGACGAAGGGAGGCAAAGGAGAGTGCGACGCTCTCTATATACTCGCCGCCGCCGTCGTCGTCGTCTGCCTCCTTCCTTCTCTCCTCCCGCGTTTCTCGGACCTCTCTCTCTTACTCGCGCGCGCCACTACTCTTGTTTTTGCCGCTCTCGCAGGTAAGGGACTACGCCTATTGGCGCAGGCGGCCAGCACTTTTGCCCGTGAATGAGATGTTTTGCATTCGCAGACGCTGAGAAACATGTCGCGAGCGCGAGCGGGCGAGCCGAGCGAGCGTGGTTAAATTGGATCACGCGCCGCCAATGCCGACGAATAAAAGTGTTCGTTCGACGAGGAGAGAACGAGAAGCGAATGGAATTGAATAGAATACAGTTTGCCCGCGCGACATACCGTTCTAGCGCGGCATAAACCCCCGTGTCTCGTCGGAGGCTACGAGACGAAGGTAGTCTTAAAAATAAACATATCGATAGAACAGAAACAAATTATTAACAGGAGAGAAGGATATAAGCGTCGGGATATATTCCTCGCTCGCAAGGCTCGTTAATTAAAAACTCGATTACAAGCGAGAGAGAGAGAGAGAGAGAGAGAAAATACTTGTTAGACTGAGCGATAAATATTTTTCCAAGCGTGTAAACGAAAGTACGAAGTGCGCGAGTGGTGATATAATAGATAATAAAAAAGCGAGGGAGCTGTTAAGCCGTCGAGTAAAAATTGCCGATAAGTACAGAGTATAGATCGGCAATATCACGTTCGTAGAAAGGAATGCGATAACGCCACGCGGTATTGTGGTCAAGTGTTTGTATCGATCGTAGCCTTTTTTTTATATTTATCCCGGAGGGGGGAACAGGGAAGAGGAAAGGTCTGTCTCCCGTGAAACGTTACTTGTGAAAACAAAGGTGGTGTTAAAGCTTTGCCCCCGATTCTCCTCAGGTAACGAAATCATTCTCCAATATACATTTCGTTCCGTCGGCTCTTCTTTTAATTAAGGGTCTACGAGGATGAGGAAAACATGTTTTCTGTTCAATGGAAATTCTAAAGCGTGAGACTGGATGTTGCCAAGGGTAAGCGAGCTACAGAGTCTGTCTCACTCTCTCGCTACATGGAAAAGCCGTGTGTGTGTGTGTGCGCTGGAGCTTAGAATTCGGGGGATTCTTTGACAGGGCAACAGTCGACCTTAAACACATTTCGACTTTGTTGCGATCCACCTCGAGGGTGGACAATGGTTAGTCTGAGGGTGAGCTTTTCTGTCGAATCGAGGAATGTGCACGCACTCGGTCGGTGGCGTCCTCCGATTCGCAGGGGGAGGGTGGAGAAAGTCAAAAGGCGCGGCAATAACGTTTCTAATACACTTATGTATCGTTATTGCATCGCGACTGCGTGCATCGTGTGTATAGCGTTGGATATTTACGTATTAACGTAACTGCGACATGCGACACCATATGTGAAACAACAAAATATGTTACAAAACTAAACAGGGGTATATTAATTGATTTCTAATTGCGTTAATTCTATTTCTATCATTGTTATGATACGGGAAGGATGAGAAGTATAATCAGAAATAAATATAACGTACATAATGACGTCGGCGAAAGCTAGTGGCGCTCGATAACCCGCGTGGTTCCGTTAGCTTACTCGAGTATACCCTGAATTGTTTTTCAATTAGCATGCAGCTCCCGACGTGAAGGCTGGCGCCCGGAGTTTCCCCGCGTTCCTTGCATCACGGCGGAGCCGAGAGAGCAAAGTTCCGAGAATTATGCGCTATACCCAACCAACACGGAGGCGAAGGCTGGGTGGTCTAATCCGAAGGTGCCACGGGCACGAATCATAATTTCACTCCGCGTTGGTACATTTGCGTTACGATACATCAGCGGGAGACTATTATTTGTAAACGCGCGGATATTTGTCACGGAATCTTATTTGGATGTTTGCGTCCGAGGAGTTACGTAGCAAACAGGAATAATTACGAGAGACGGCCAAATACGTTTCGCAAGTTCGATATCCCGGAGGGGAAAAAAATCTCTCCTTTAACCGCGCTTCCTTTTTCCTCTCGCCGTTCTCTATCTCTCTTCCCTTTTTATTCGCGCGCGACCGTCACCGAAGATAACGCCGCGCCGCCTCGCCGGGACGAAGATCGGAGCTCGCCCGCTTCGGAAACCTTTAAAGTGTTTGCTTTCATATGGTATATATCGTATAAACAGCCGTCCGCGGACCAAACATGTTTTTTCGATCGGGATACATCATCCACGGACGCGCTTATACAGCGACATTCTCTCCTCGTATGCGGGCGTGACGGAATCTCGCTCGATCATCCACGGTTCACGTGTCACGATCGCTACGACCTTACGGCCTTCGGTCGGTTTCCATAATCGCGCTCCGGCCTCTCTTTTACCCTTTTTCTCATTCACTTTTATTTTCGGCCACGAGAGAGAAAAATAGAAAGAGAGAGAGAAAGAGGATGTCGCACGCGCGCCAACTGATACTCGGTCGTGACATTTCGCTATCACACTCGTCAAACGCGCCGAAAACAAGAACGGCGTTGCCGAGCAAAGTTAGAAGGCTCCCCGATCGATTATCGGTATCGGCAAACAACTCGAGAGCGTCCTGACGAATCTTTTCCTTTTTTTTTTTTCTTTGATTCCTCGGATATCGAATAATGTTTTGCCAGCCGCGAATATTATCGTCTCGTTCGTCGTGTGCGTCCCTCGCTATTTGCTGGTAATGCCGCGCGTTATGTCTCCCAGCTTACGTCACACGTGTTTACGACGCGCTGCATCGGTTGAAGACCTAATTGACGGGCTTCTAAGTAATTTCACGGAATAACATAAATAACCGGGCGATAACGAACGAGACGAGATACCAGGCGGTGATATCCGGCGAATTCGTTTAAAATTAACTGCGCGCAGCGCGCGACCGTAAACAACCTTCGGGGCCGAGTCGAGATTACGCGCTTACAGTTTTCCGAGCCGCCGCCGACGACGACGACGACGACGACGGTGGCGGGCGAATTTATTTAAATTCGAGCGAGTGTAAATTATTCATGCTGCGAGGCAGTATATAACAACCTCCTCTCTTTCTCTCCTTCTCGCGTCCTCGTCCCCCGTTATTTATTTCAGCCGCCCGTTCCCCTTTGTCACGAAACGGACAAGTTTCCGCTTCTTCCTCGGACTCTCGCATACTTCACGAGGCTGCCATAATCCGCCGCGTAAACACCGCGGAGACGGTCTATACACATTTATATCTGTCGATCGATCCGCGCGCATATACGGGTGTTATCCATCGTTCCGATTGTCGCAATAACTTGACATTGTTATTTTGTTCGCCGACGTTCGCGATGATTCTCGGTGGGCGTCGCGGACGCGCGTCTGTCTCCTCCCGATCGCGAGATATATCTATCGCGGAGTTTTCCCGCCAACCTTCCCGCAGTGCAGGAAGTCGCGGACACTGATCTTCGTACCTCCGCGCTTAGCTAAACAGCCTCGTCATCCTCGTCGCCTGCCAACTTATCACGCGCGTTCTCTCCCCGCACTAGCTAACGCGTCCGAGCCAAGTCGGAGGAGCGCCTCTTCTCCCTCGGCGCGTCGCGAGTGACAGACGAGCGAGTCTGTCGCGCGGAATCTATCGGGGCACAATTTACGTCGTTCACCACATATCCTTCGCTCTTCCGCCGAAAAACACACTCGAAATCTCGCGCACTATCAACTACGTCCCTCCGTTGTGTCGGATACGCGCGCGCGAAAATCTATCGCGCGGTCCCTTCGAGGAAAAAGAAAAAAGAGCGAACGGGGTGGAAATCGAAGAGGGCGATTATACCCGATACTCGAGAGGGGAGATGGATTCTCTTACCTTGAATAATTTCTTAAGCCTCCGGTAGCCGCGAAGTAATCGCGACACGTACTGCTTGTTGGAATCCAGTTTGATTGATTGAAGCCACAGTTGCGGGAACGAAGATGAAGGACCGAAACCGAAATGACGGGGGGGGGGGGGGGGTTTTGTAGAGCGGGATGAAAGAACTTTTTTTTCCTTATTTTCTTTTTTATGCTGCTTTTTTTAGTCGCGGGGATGGATGCGATGTATAGACGGATGTAGTTTAAATACTTCGAAAAGCGGATCTGTGTCGCGGTAGCTGATGTTGTCGCTACTGTTGTTGCTGCTGTTGTTGTTAACGATCTGACTACTGTTGGTCGTCACGTCGTCGCGGTCGCCGATCACCGACTGCGTACTCCCGACGACGAGTGTGTTGTTTCTCGCGGGTCAGTCTCGGATAAGTTACATATATATATGTCGCCCGTATATTCTCACGTATATATATATATGCATGCGCGGGAACCGAAGAACGAAAAACACGTTCGTGGCCGTTGAGAGCCGTTCGCTTACTGAATCCGACGGTTGGCGTGTCCGGGCTGCTAACCCGCGCTTTCTCCCCACCATGAGGGTTCGCCCGAGTTGGCGGCAAGCTTCTCCGTCATGGCCCCCCACCACTTCGTAGGGCACCGACGGCGAGGATCCCACCACCGACGCGAGGGTCTGCATCCGGGAACGGTGGTGGGGCACGGCGTGAGGGGTAACGCGCGCGCTCCCTCCGCTACTCCTCTGCTCCTTCTCTGCCGCCGCCGCCGCTGCCGCCGTCGCAACGCGTCGCGCCGCGCCGCGCCGGTAATCTTACCGCGAATCGTAAAGCACGCTTACCCCTGCGGTCAAGTGCGAAAATTGCAACGAAAGCATCGAGAGAGAGCGCCCGTTTCTCCGAATTCCGCGCCGACGAAGGGTCGGAATGCGCGTCGCCCCGGAGTTTCGGAAGAACCCCGCTCGAATTTACAAGTGGTCTCGCGTTAGCGTGAGATTAATGACCCCGACGCGCGCGCGGCGCAGCTGCCACGGATGGAAGCGCAGCGGCATCCCGAAACCCACCCTCCCCCGTGCCCCCCGAATTTCGAGCCGCGACGACGGGCGAACGCCGCAGGGCGTTAAAAGCGAGGCCTCGCTCGTCCCAATACCTTCGCATTATCGATGGTAAACAGCGTCGACTGTTTGTCACCGTCGCCGTTTCGCTCGCGACGACTTTACGTTGCGATTTCGAACGGGAGAGCGCCAGAGGGGAAGCGCGTGTGTGCGCGCCTATCGTATCGTGGACGGTGGTGGGGCCCGCCGACGGTTTTCGCGCCCGGCGGGTGCGGCGGGGAGGGGAGAAACCAGGGAAACCCCACGCACGGCGCATGCACCGGTCGCGCAATTGGCGAAGAAGAGGGGGAGGGCGAGCAGGGGGGGTTCCCTCAACCGACGACGGCGCCAGGATCAAGCTCCCCGTCCCCGCGTGTTCCCTTTTCCGCCGCGTCCGGCAACGCGCGGCGGCTGGCTCCTCGTCGGTGCACTCTCCCGCGTTGGAAGGGAGTGCACTGATCACACGCGCGGCGGTACCCTCTCTCCCTGCCGCCCCCCTTCCACTGCTCCCCCCTCCCTTCTTTCGCGCTCACTCTCTCTCTCTCTCTCTCTGTCTATTTCTCGCTCTCTCTTTATCCCGCCAACTCGATGTGTTTGTTTGTTTATAGTCGCGTTCTGGGAAATACCCGATACGCGAGTAACGGAGTCTCATACACGCGCCGTGCCGCGCGCGGCCGCCTGCATTCCCATTCTGGACTTGCATCCGGTCGGTTCTCGGATTCCTCCGAGACTTCGGAAAGCGGCCGGTTGGCGGTATACGCGCGGCTCCGGGTCGGAGACTCGATGAGAGTCTCGGGGAACGGACGCTTCCCTTTCTTTTCTCAGCTACCTGTGTGCCGGCGTCTTTCAACTTTTCCGCAGCGACGGAAAAGCTTTTGAATAATAAAAAGTGGACATCGTAGTCTCCCTAGGGAAGCAGGTATATTCTCGCAATGACATTCCAGATTTTTTGACCGCGCCTAAGAATAGAAACGGTTCCGAAAGCAGCAGGGGGTAAACTTACGATACTTTACGCTTTTACCGCCGCATCCTGTGCTATGCCTGACGTTCTACGGTTCCACACGGTTCCCCGATATCCCGTATTCCGATACCGCGCAGTCCAGTTACTCCGGATACGAGCGCGTCCGCTTATAATTTATTAATATAGACGGAGCGCGATCGGGCGCGCGGTCGCAATCGTCAATCATCGTCGATGCTGGCTGCCGCGCGCGCGTTCCCTTCCGTAAATCTTCCTGACGCGCCGATAGATAATCCTCTCGCAGCGGAGTCGTGCGGTCGACGCGCGCGGCGCGGGCGGGCGGGAGGAGTCGCGCGCGTACGAGATCGATAGCGGAGAACGCGCGCCGTGGCCGCTTATCGGCTGGCGTTTCTGAAAAGTAGTCCACCTATAATCTCAGGAATGCACTACGTCACCGGCAATCCACAATGTACATACGCGCGCGCGTGCCTGTCTCTGCAGATCGCACGGCAAATATTGTACAATGATGTTGCGTAATGATGCGTAATGGCGATGCCGCGTGACCTATACGAGAGTACATAGCGGGGCCCACATGACGCGACGATAACGTCGAAGATGACGGTTAATTAAGAGCCGCACGTAGAGATGCCGAGAACACGGAAGCCTTACGGAAGGCACGCTTTGCGAGGAAAATCTCTCGGAATTCGTAAACAGGAGAATTCTTCCTATTTTTCAAGTTTCCTTTCATTTTTACGGATAGTTATATATATATATATACCTATGTGTAAAAAACATGAAAATAAATAAATATTATTAAGATATTATATTGACATATATATAAATATAATTTAGATATATATACAACTTGATTATATAAATTATATATTTGTAAATGAACTTTGGAACGTAAAATCCTATTCCGAGATCCTACGTGTTCTTTTTTTCGTAACGTCACACTCTCGTGCTCCTAAACAAATATGTACAAGTATGAAGGAGATTTTAGATAATGTCAAACAAAACTCTTGAACTGCGCAGCCGATCTATCGGTTTTCCTGCGGCCGTGGACGCCAGCTGTTCCTCGCTGTTTTTCCACTTTTTATCTAGTTTTTAGACCTGCGGGGAAGGTCCCGCTGTCAGGGGGAACGTCCACGCAACGCGATATATCGGGTCGAACGTTTCCACAGCGGGGAAAAAGGGAGAAGGAGTGAGAAGAAGAGGAAAAAAAAGAGAAGAAATCTTCGGGATGCTGCGGCGCGTGCATAACAACGATATATAAACGGCTGGCAATTATTCACCGAACGGTATGATAATGCCTGATGATTCGCGGAAGAGTCAACAACAACGCCGGCAGATCCTCTCTTGGACTTTGTCGCGCGCTTGTTGCGTAAATAAGATATCGACGTGCAAATTCCACGTGCCGGGGCAAAACTATTATTAAATGAGCGGGTCTCGACGACAGATATTAATAATCGTGAGAAATGCAAAGTCATTGAGAAACGCACATCAATCGACGGTTGGCGTAGCTGACAAACTCAGCGATTTCCCTACGTTCGCCATTCGTGCGGATGTAAACGCGTGTATTGCGCTTCCCTAGGTTCAAAGGGCCCGGAGCCCGCATAACGTTCGCTTTCTGACCACTGACACGTGATAATGAACGAAAAATATGTACGCCATGTGCCTCGGGTCTGCCTTAAAACCATTTAAGAAAGACCGGAAATAACAGAGCAAACACAAAAGAAGAAAGTCCTTTGGATGCTTTTCCTTTCCTTCTGGAATAATCTCTCGGGAGGTCTCTTTGCCAAAGGTATAAGGCTGTAACGCGGAGTAAAGCGGTCAAAAGTTTTCTAAAAATAGTTCCACTGTTTTTATTATGGAGTTGAGGCAAGCCAAGGAAATCAATGCTGACAAGGTCCGTCAGCACGATATCAAGATGTTTTGAAAACAAGAATACGATGAAATATGCTTTGCAAATAACACCAGCATGATCTCTCTCTCTCTCTCTCTCTCTTTTTCTATGTATATGTATATATTGTATATATATTAAAAAGATTTCGTGTTTAGAAAAATATTATTGATGATATAATAATATTTTCCCCCGCGTTGCCTTTAAATTCAAAATATTTTTACGTCGAGGGTGAAATTCCCATGTGCGAGGCGTCAACAACTAAATACACTTGACACTCTCTCGGGAGGTTTCCGCAAAAATTTGTCGCGAAGTCATCGAACTTCACGCTATCGTCATCGACGTATACTTTGGCCCGCGCCGTCGCGAGCCAGGAACAACCGCGAACTGTTGTCGTAGTCCCGTAAACGGGGACGGAGAATTATCTCTCCCTCTTTCTATCTTTCTCTCTCTCTCCGTACAAAATTAGCGCGTGAAAATACACTTTTGCGAAATCGGCAATGGCCGGGGCCGCCGTTCTGGTATGTCAATGAACAGAAATCCTTGTTCCCCTTCGGACGATCCCCCGCGATCGCCGTCACATCTCATCCCTTCCCCGCCGCCCTTTCTCTTTCTCTCGATCTCGGCTCTCTCGCGACGACGAAGGCCGCTCGCGACTTTCAAATACGCGCTGTGCGCAGTGCGCAGTGAGAACAGTCAAATCATTGTTTGCATGATCGCGTCATTGTCGTCGTCGTCGATCCCCACCTTAATGGGATGATGATAATGCAGACTCCGAAATTCGATCGCGGAATATTTTCGGATGGGGCGCGCGACGCGCGCGGCGGAGAGTCGGCGTCTCGAGATTGTTGCCCCGGCGACGACAATAGGCGGGATTAGCGAAAGGCGACAGTTCGTAATTATCTGACAAAAAAGATGATGCACACACATACACCACACACACAATAACGTAATATTCCTTCTTATTGTATACCCGTGCATCGATGCAAGATGCTTCGCTGCAACGAATGCGAATGCAGGGCGCAAATAATTAGTAAATCATACAATATCAATCTTTTAATTAACTAGACACTACAGACGCGCGCTACGCGCGCGCTATTTATCTTTAACATTTCACTATTAACCCTATTATACACAACTGTCAAAATATACAATGACAGCTGCAAATGAAGTAAGCGCAGCAAGAAAACCAATCGGCATCGCGGAAAAGCGGCAACAATAAACTTCACATCTCCTTTTTAGAAAAGGATGATATACTGTTAATTAATATTGACAATACACATTCTAGTAATATTTGATAGCTAGTTTTTTAATCAGATGTGATAATAACACGGGAAAAATGACAAGAGAGATCATCATGGAGAAATTTACGAGCGAGTAAAAATAGGTCACAAAATTTCAGTCGTAGACGACTTTCCTTCGGTTCCGAAAAGAGAGAGACAGAAAGAGACAGGCGAACTGTAGACGCGAGCATCCGCTGGATATGACGCGTAATTAAGGATGTGCGGAATCGGGGTCGTGACTCTATCCTCGGCGGCATCACAATGCGGAAGCGCGTATTTAGCGCACCCGGCGGTATACGCGCGAGCGGACGTCTTCTATAGCGGCTCACTCGTACTCGGGCGTATACATATATATACGTCGGTGCCAGAAAATCTGCTGGAAAATCGGTCACGAGTGACTAATCCGGCCGGAATTCACGCTCGTGGGTTCGCGATTGTTCCGCGACTCCGAGTCGTGGGAATCGAATCGTCATCGGCCGGGAAACGGCGGGAGGCGAAAATGCATTAACGCGTCATAATTCGTTCGCGGTGTGACGGACGAGAAACGACCGTGTTTTTTTCTTCCTTCCCTGATCTGCAATTTCTCTGGAATGGATTCCGCGTAAGACGCGCGGATAGATCGCGGAATAGAGTTTTTCGGGGCGGATCTAAAGAGATTCCGATATCCCGTTTTCTGTAGGATGAACAATTACGGGGCCGGCAATTAAGAGGGAATAAATACCTTGACTTACCGAAGAGCGAAATTGGACGTTAATACTCTTTAAACATCGCACAGAGGATATTCCATATTTAAAAAGATAGCCCCCCCCCGCTCCCCCCTTAATTGCCACGAGCAACGCACGAAGGTAACTACAGCTCTTCGCGGAGGTCTAGTTGCATCGGTGATTTATTGATGATAATTGTACGGTAATTTAATTCAGATTTGTACGAATTCCCGACGAAACGGGCCAGAATTGAAGTGGTCGAAGAAGCGCCCATAATTCTTTCAACCCCCCACATTAAACTGCTACGCGGATGTACGCGCGGCCGCCGCGCTGTGCGTGAGCGCGTCATTATTCATTTATCAAGACTGTTTATTACGAGCGGGCGAGCGACCGGAGCGACTACCGCTTCGCGAAAGAGGAATAACGTGCCGCGCGCACTTTCTTGCCGACCGCAACACAACTCGAACGTGTAGCGGTCGATCGCCGTAAGGGAGACGTAGGCGAAGAAGGCGGCAAGGTGCACACCGTCACACGACGCTCATGTGTCATAAGTCATAATGATACGCGATAAAATTATCGTAACAATAACTACCTCGCCTTTGTTTGGATCGTCGGCCCCGAAAGAGCGCATTCGAATAGCGCTAAACAAATGCCCGGCTAATTAATGAATGCGCGCGCGCATGCGAGGGAACCTGCACACGCGGAAAAGAAAAGGGGGCCACCAGCCGGCACGCGGCGCAAATAAAGGCGCGTCCGCAAACACACGGTCGTGCGCAATTGTCATAATAATCGAAATTACGCCGATTGCGACGCACACCGCGCGATCCCGTAGCGGCGATATCACTTCCGCTTCATTCCTCTCTTCCCCCCGCCATGTTTACGACCGCCATTAACTCCCGCGGTAATTAAAGGCTAATCTCTTTCTTTCTCTCCCTCGGTCTCTTATATAAAAAGTCCTCAAATTCTTCAAAAAACACATCAGATAACAGTCGGTCTCTCGACTCTCCGCATGTAATAAATTGTATATACGCAATGCGAATGAAAGTTTGTATCAATTTGAATAAAGTGCACTTTGGATTGTGCAAGACAAAATGCCGCGCTTTTCTCTCTCGCGCGTATATAACAACGGGACTCGTCATCGACGCGGTTAATCCCGATGCTACGTTGCTGTTTTAGCGTTGGACGCTAAAATTTCACACGTTCGAGTGACATCTACGCGAATCGACATCCGCGGGCGTAAAATTCCGCCGTCCCAATCATCGAATTCCAGAGCGCCGATTGCTCCGGGCACGGTATCCAGGCGTTTACGTGACTAATTAATCGGGAATTCGAGGGAAATCGGTCGCGTTACGATGTGTCCTGATAAACATTCTCTCTCGGGCTCGGGGACTCGGCGATTTATCGATCACAAATCGTGCAACGAAGGAGGAACAAAACCGGTCGCGGCTAATTACCGCGACCGCCGCGACGAGTACGGTACGGGTTCGTTGCGTGACCGCGTTAATTCGCGCGTTAATCGCGAGAGAAATGCGACGTGGGGTGGCCGTAGATCCTGATCCTCTTCGAACGATAGTGTCAAATTTGTGCAAGTGCGTCAGTATAAGCTAACATGAGAACCGCTAATCTAAAGTCCATATATTTCCATGGTCATGCACGTTGATGATCTCGTAGATCTTCTAATGTATTTATTTGACTAATGTCCATTTCCACCAACGTAGATTAACTTTAATCTCGGTTTAACTTATTTTTTTTTAATCTTTCTCTGGTTCTAAAAATTAGAAAAAGATAAAAGTAAGTTAAACCGAAATTAAACTTAATTTACGTTGGTAGATAAGGACATAATGGTTTTAGAGCAAATAGTTTTGGTACACTTCTAGAAAAGCTCTCTTTCCTGATATTCGAAAATACACACCTTGGAAAACGTGATACAACGTAATAATTCTTTGCGATCGAAAAATACGACCATCAACCGTATCGAGACCGTCATGTCATGCGTGATCGGCGTGACCAAGGAGTGACAACGACGTAAAACAGATCAATCGGCAAAGCCGGTTGTTTGTGATAAACAAGCGGCTATTTGCAGCCGGCCTATCGATTGTTTATGACGGGCGGGCGGACTCTCACTTACAGCAGCGTAGTAAATTGCGTAGGCAGCGTGAATCATTCTCGTGGGCAGGCGACGATCTTCGGACCTCATTCACTAGTCTCTGATGCTCGACGGCGTTGATTACAGTGGCGGTGGTGGCGATGGCGATGGCGACGGGCGACGGTGGTAGCGGCACAGCGGCGACGTTAGCGGCGGTGGTGGCAGCGGCGGCGGCGGCGGCGTCGGAATTGCAGAAATCACGCTTCTTAATTAATCCCCCGAGCGAGCGAACTTCGTCCGGTCGATGGGTCCGATAAGGCGCACGTGAACGAGCTTGAGGGCAGAGAGGGGGGAAGCTGAATCGGCAACGAAATAACGTCTACCGAGTTTGCTGCGCGTTTGCTCGCGCATTACGGCACACACACGCCGGGGCTGCGGAGGAAATGTCTTCATCTCTCGTCTACCTTTCTCCCTCTTTCTCTCCTTCCTTCTCCCTCCCCGCGCGAATTAAAAATACGCCGTGCATGTATTTATAGCTGTTGCAATTAAACGTTGCAGCGTTGGCGCGCGCGTTACGTCACCGTGAAAATAATCGACACGCACGCACGCACGGTACGTCGATGTTATTTACAGGTGCATGTTGCGCGCGAGTGTGCGCACCCATTTAAAAAAAATCGCGGCGATTCACTCCAAGGCGGATAAACATCATCAATTAGTAAACTGCGTCGAATTGACACGCGCGGATCACGAAGGAGGAAAAGAAGAATATGGATTTTACGCCGGCGTAAAAATATATACGTAGTGTGTTATTTGCGCGTTAATCGCGTTAAAAACAACTTGCCGGACTAAAATAAGCGCGATTATTGCGCGAACGGGTATCGAGCGGGAAGAGAGAGAAAGAGAGCGAGAGAGAGACAGAGCCGGGATTATCCGGGATCTTTCGCGGAATTGATCCGGTTGATCAATCACCCCTGAGATTTATCACGACGGACGGGGGCTCATCACTTCGCTTGGGACGCCATTTTGACGCGGAAACGCGACTTTGACGGTCGCAGATTGTGACGTTTCGCCCAAAGAGAAGTTGCCGCGAAACGGAACGGCCGCTAACGAAACCGTCACTGCGTGTCGACTGTAGTCTCGATCCTTGATTCGACCCTCCGCGGCGCCGACCCCTCAATGGCGCGACTATTTATTGCCGAATCGCCAACGGAAATTTGGCAGCAACTTACTGGGACAATGATGCCACGCCGCGTCGCGCTCGTAACGATCGGCAGAAGTGTGAATAAGAGCGGCAATTAGCGATGTAATTTTTTTAAGTAATTAGCGGGTCACTCTTCTTGAGAGATCAACAGAGTTATCACCGGTTTCAATTAATCAATAGGTTCTCTTGAGAAACATGCACTCTCCTACACTGCAAATCCAACTCTAGGTCTGAAGCTCTTCTTGCCGTTTTAAATCGCGTGATTTGAGGTATTTATTTATGTAGTATCATGAATTTCGGACAAGATTCGCACAACTAATTCGTACGGTGCACGTCGGTTTTAGTTTACCCCTTCCTTTTACCGCACGACGACGACTGACCTTTCCGCGATCGTTATGATTTAACTTTAACGTAATAAATAAAGAAGAGCTTAGACAATAGATATCGCTAACTCGACAACTATACATGTATAAACAGCTGGCATATACGTTTAGCCAACCTCTGGTCTAGAATTAAATATTCTACATTTACGTCATTAACGTATCGTCATTTAAATCACGATTGAACATATTAACTTTTAATTGAGTACGATCAAACGTTAAATAACGCAAGAAACATGTATAAAGAGCTTCGGTCAAATGTGTCATTTTTAGATGTAAAAATAACACACTTGGATTTGCAGAGCATTTTTATACGCCGGATGGCATTTAGATTTGTGGTGGCTACGTATAGATTCATTAAGATGTCTCCTTGCTTATCAATTAAGATCTGTAATACGGGATACGTTCGTTACTTCTGTTAATAATGGCAAGTTGTTAAGACCCTGACGAAGGGAGATCAAATTGGCGCCTTCTTATTGGCGGTTGCGACCTAATTTCCGCGTCCGCGGATTCACGGGCCCTGAATCGCTTTAATGATGCAGGGGGGGTTTGAGCGAGATCAGGTCGCTCGAAATCCGGCCGAATCTTCCTCGCAATTAAGCCCGATAATTTGGCGGACGTGAAAGGCGGAAGAGAGACTCTCTGCGCGGCGATGGGGCAATTGCAGATCGTTATCGTCGTGACGGCAAAGACATATACCCAAGATACACGGGAGGGATAGATTCGTCGAAACTTGGGTTTGGAGCCTCTGAACACTTCTCGAGGGGAAAAGTATCGGTCTCGGTTTTTTCATAAAAGATGGACCACTGACGTTGCCTTGTTTCTCGCGAAAGAGCGAAACGGAGTAAACGATCCCGTCGCGTCGAAGGAGATCCTCGATCGATCGTGGGTGGCCGCACATTCGTTGCGGTGACTTCCGGTACGTCGCGGTCGGTAGCGGGTGGACAGAAACGGACAGGTACACCGGGGCGAAGAGTGCAAGACGGGAAAGGCGGGTGGGAGGAAGCCGAGGTGTGTGTACGTGCACATAGGTATACGGCAGCGGCCGCATATAGGATGACCTGATTTGTATTCGCCGGCGGAACGCCGCGTTCGCTAACTCCGACGAAAACCCACATCTTACGGAGTTCCGGCGCCTCTCGCTAGCTATTGGTCACGCTTTGAATGCGAAAGCGACTGAATTGTCTTGCATAGACAAAGGAGCGTGTAATTTTCTGCAAGTCCCCGTGGCCGCACGACGCCGAACCAGGCTGGAAATATCGCTCCGAGCTTTCGACTATCCGCCTCCGGGAGTCGGGGACAGACACGCGCGCGTAAAAATAAAGGACGCCAAGTACTAGCCCCCGCGCTTCCGCTCGACGTTACCTCGACGAAATATTCGATGAGCTATCAGCGACACAAATAACGCGAATTATTCGGTACCCTACTTTTCGAAAGGTCTCGGGACGTCCCTTTCCGAACTAATTCGATTTAACCCTTTAAATATATCAAGACGTGAAACGAAAGACAAATAACTTTGGTTGCAGAACACACGTGATGTACTCACAGTTTTATTTTAATCTGTAATCCTCGATCTTATTCGATTTATCATAAAACAAAAATGCTATTTAAACATTAAGCGTTGTGTTTTGTATTATATTTTATCGAAATAAAAATATTGTAAATTTGGATTTAGGATATAAGTTTTGTAAGTTTTAAAATTCGAGGGATGTTATTTTTAGAGACAAAGCAAGGTATTTGTTTTGTGTTTAAAGAATAAAATATATTAAGAGGAAATATGAAAAAGTATGGAATGATGAACAGGATAATGTTAATGTTAACATTCTCGCATTGTAAGTAAGAAAGGTATGAGTGTGTTTATATAAGGTATATTTGTAAATCAAGTAAGTCCACTCCTTGGCTTTTGTTGCTGAAGTGGATTAGGCTTCGAGTTTAGCGCGCAAATAATAAGTTTCGTTGTATAAGGATTGTGTTATTTATTTGTATTTAAAGGATATAATTAAGAAGAAACATAGAAAAATAGCACGCGATAAGTAAGGCAGGTATAATGAGTGTGTTTATATTTGTAAACCAAGCTCACTTGTTGGCTTTTGGAACTGAAATTAAATAAATTCTATCTATCTACTAACAATGCTGACTTTGACACTTAGCGTATGACTCTTCGCGACGCAGTTTATTCATTTCATGCGCATGATTTTTATCAGGTATAACCCGATAACGTCGCGTTTCGCGTTCGTCTGGCGCGGCGATGTCGAAAATGCGAGTTTCGAGTTGGTTTATAGACCACTCGTCGGCCAGTAACCGATGCGTTCAACGCACCGGGGCGGGCCAGACGGCCTGGAAAGAGAACGAGAAAATATTTTTTTTCTCCCCCCCCTCCCCATCCCGCTAGCGATATATTTTCTTTCCTGGTCGTTTGGGATCACGCGCGCGACATGGGACTCGCGCGGTTTATTCGAGCACCGTGCGTCATCTTATAGCATCTTATAACAATAACACAGACCGCGATCGAAGAATCGGCGGTGAACGATACTCCCAGTGGCAAACAATATAATTGAGCAACGAGTTACAAAGATCGATACGATACACGCGCTACATGCCACACACGTGAATCGCAATTATTGACGACTTTTCGCGCGCGCCATCGATCACCGTGTCACCGATTCGGACAAACGCTTAATAAATATCTACCTTGACATATTTTGCGAATGAGTTGAGGCGTTGATTTACAGTCTAAGACAGGAGGTAAAGAAAAAAATGTAAATAAGAATGTAAAATAATGATACACAGGCGATTCGTTGCTGCGCTCTCTCGAAATGAACCTCCTGGTGTCGTCTGAGCAATTAACTTGAGAAGAAAAATATATAAATCGGATAAATTCATATATCTAGTCATTGTCCTTTGTGTTTTCTATAGTCTTGTTGTTCGACGAACATCGGGGAAGAACAGAATGCATTTTCGAAGGTCGGGTATCGGGGGAGCGAAGTGGAAGGTGCCGAGTAAACAGGGAAAAGAAAAATATTCGAAAAATGTTTTCAAAGAATCCGTCGTACTGCTCCTTCTAGTCAATGTGTCCACTTTCGGACAGCAATTATCGGGGTCGCCACGCCTGCAAGGATATCCAATGGGACATACCTTTGGGCTTTTGCGAGCGGGGCGTGCAAAGCCGATTGCCCTTGTCGCTTGTTTTCCATGAGCAGGTATAAAATTCGGGAGGTTGAATGTGTGCGCTCCGCTGGACGGAATTTTCGGACAGACGGCGAAAATATTTTTCAATGCAAATGCCGGTCAGGTGGGCGCCGTAAATCAAAAGGGAACAAATAGAGAAAAGTATCGCCTATGCGTCCTGGCGTCTCCGTTGGTAACGAAATTAAGTCGTAGGCGTGCAAACAAAGGGCAGCGAGGAACGGATCGTGAACGAGGATTATTGTTGAAGGCTCAGATGCTTGAAGGTGCAAATAATTGTCGAGCGAATAACAGTAGGTACTAACCGTTTAAAATTTAATTTTACTGTCAACTAGTTTATCCGAAATGAGCGAATCGAGCGCCGTTCTCGTCGTCCGCGCGATATATCTGAATAAATCCGCGTTTCAGCGGATTATCGCGAAAAGAAGTCCCTCCGCAGTTATTTATTATTAACGCCGTAAGAATCACGAGTAAGAACCCAAACAACAGGTTCAATGTTTAATCATTACCTATTTCCAAATTTGATATGCAATACCTGCCGCTATAATGAATAATAACTCATCTTTCTGAGTCACGCGCATTCGTATAAGGCATAACAACGCAGCTGACTCAGACCTCTTCTGCAATAATCGATTTATTTATGAAGCCACTCGGAATTATTTAAGACTCCGCGAGGACCGTAGTTTCGGGAAAAGAAACTAGACGGTAAACTTCATTATTAAAAAGCGAGGCGTGTACAAGATGCCTTTGGCTTGACTCTGATACCTTATTTATAATGCCGTTACATTAGCTGCAGGGTTGCCATTGCGTATTTACGCCGCTCAGCCTCGACGTTGCATCTTTAATGTGTGGCTGCGGGAGCGCGTAAATTCATAACGCTAATCGATGTTTAGAGATCTATATTTTCCGTTTGTTAAGGCGGCTCTCGCGCGGCGCCGCGCCGCCTCGACGCTGAGTGGCCCTTGAAATTTTCAGCCTAACACCGTAGACACGCACTCGCGCACGTCGTAATACTTTAAAGCGAGATGGAGCGCGGCGAGGTGCAAAGAGTGGATCTCGAACGCTGGAATCGCACAACCGCGTAGGAATCGTAATAACCGGGCCAACGGTACGCGTCCACCGCCACCCGGCGCGGCGGCCGTCCGTATTATCCTTCATTTCTCCCCGGTCGGTCACGTATTATACATTCTTAGACGTTTAATACGCGGAACGACGTGTGCGGCGCGCGATCTTCATTAATTAAATTCGTCGCGCGTCATTCAGCGAGTGCGTCGAACGATAATGCGCGAGAGACGCGCGGCTTCCGCCCGTCCGCGTCCTGCTTTTCGATGCACTCCGACTATTTCATCGGCGGACTTCTCCTTCGAGGAGCGCGCGTCCCGGGGGCTCTCCGTCCTCCCTCTTCCTTCCTTACCTTCCTTTTCCCCCGCTACCCCTCCCTCGTCGCTTTAATAATACCATGTATGCAGTCGGCGGAATTATACGCCTGGGAATATAAAAAAATGCGGCATCGCGCTCCAAGTACCGCCAGACACTTTGCATACCGCCGAGAATTCAAGCTCTCGTTTCTAACGTTATATTATCCCATAAAGCATGGTGGTGCATTATGTGCACGCACATACGAAAGTCGCGCGCATGCAACTCGACGCCCCGGCTAAAGAGGCCCCGGCTAATGGCCAACCATAAACAATGACTTCGGTTGTACACACGTCTTACAACGGCGCGGTGCGCGCGACGATTGGGTTAAAGGAGCGCATTTCCGGTGTTTGTATGTACGTCGCGTAGTGGCCAAGATTGGAGCTAGGCAAAGACCCGGTATACAGGGTCGACCCAAGACACACAAGAACACTTGATATCGATCCTCTCGGCACACGCGGTTCGTCTCTCTTCATAATAATATATTGCTTCGTCTGTCGAAACACGTACAGTTCTCGAGAAACGCCTTTTGAATGTTTCGCTGAATGATTGTGCTCCGCCGAGAGTTTAATCTTAATGATAAGCAAATTGGCGGTTGAGCGCTTTCCGAAGGTATCGACAAAAAGCAACGGCTCGCTCGAACTACGAGAAATTTAATTCGAGAGTTAATCGCCAAAGACATTTGTTTTATTTTTTTTTTGCACGCTCAAAAGACTTAATTATACTACTACGTCAACGGAGGATCTTTTTACTCTGTAATAACACTCTATTCACGGTCGCGACACGCATAATCGCTCAGGCAGAATGAATCGATACGCTGCCGAGAGTCAATAAGAATCTAATTAACGAGGCGGCGATATGTCATGTCGACTTTTTCGACGTCGCGCGTCGCGCCGCCCGAAAATAGACGTTTCTAAATTCCATTCGTTATCTCCAGAGTCGACCTAGGGTTTCTCACGAAAAAACGTGTTTGTTCCACTTAGGATTTTCGGTAAATACCGATTTGCGTTTCGTAACTCGCCGTCGCGCCGCCGGTAGCCCGGCGGCCGATTAGTCCCCACCATACGGATGCAAATATTTACGTTTTTCTAATCGCGATGTCGCCATGACGCGCGCGATAACAAGCTTGTGTCGATCGACAGGGCCCACGGTGTCCAACGCGCACGCGGCCACGAAATCCGTTGTTGCTCGATAAAGCCGAATAATTTACGACGACGCGCACACACATGCGCCTTGCTGTCAACCGGGCAGTTTCCATTTCGTAATCCGAGAATTACAAGAAGAATGTTTAAGCAGAGCAGTTTCCGCCCAAGGATCTCTCGGGTTTCTTCCATTTCTCAGATGAAATCAGAAGCGTATCAGCCGTAGCTCTCTGTCTTTCTCTCTCCAACTTTCTTCGCTTATCTGTATTTTTTTGCCTGTCTCTCCTTAGGTATTCTTTTTTTTTTCTTTTCAGAAAAAAGATATATTACATGAGTCGTAGCACATTCATCAATATTAATTTTACGTAAATTTATATAACGCTTTCCAGCGGAGAAAAGCGTTATAATAAATAATAAATAATAATAATAATAATAATAATGTAAATTTATGGCTGTGAAAAATGATAAATTGGATATTAATAAAAATCAAGGGGGGCGAGAGTCTCTCATTAGCGAATTTTGCATAAGAGATCGTGAATTCCCGACTACGTCGTCGGGAACGAGGAAAAACGCTGTTTTTTCCATGAGTAAGCCGCGGCGAATCGGTACGCGCTTTATTTCCTGACGCGGTTTTACTTCGCGCTTCTTTCCGCCGCGCGCGATAATCTTCTCGGATCAACCGTGCGGCCACTTGCATCCGCGCGATTATACTTTGGCGGTCGGGGCATCTGGCGCGCGCGGAACAACATCCATCACTTCTAGCTTTCTGGCGCTTTCGAAGCAATTAATCACGCGGCCATTGTTCAGCGCGACCCTCACCCCTCCCTACCCCACACGGATCGTCGCGCGCGGGGTCGTGATAACGCGTTATCGCGATCCAAGGGTGCGTCGCGGAGACGCGTGTATAAATATGTGTCGATAGTATCGCGTTAGAGTTCACTTTTCACGCGATCGATTGCTCTCTCTCTCTTTTCTCCCTTTCTCTCGTCCTCGTTGAAACTACCCTACCTACCCTACTACTGGGGCTGATCCGAGTTCGGTCCTGCCCGTTACTGAATTATTTATCGCGTTTTCGGGCCACGAATACGCAGCGATTCGCGCAGTTTCTCACTCGACGACGATGGCACTCGACGCAGACTACAGGTGCATGCGGTCTGCAGCGTGCATCTTGCGACCGCGGATATTTAATGCGCTCACACACGGAACACACTTTAAGCGCACGATGCGCTGCGCGTTACCGTGTTACGTGCATCGTGAACCGGTGCATCGTTGTGCACGTGCAACTACCACGTGGGATTCGATATTGGCCTCTCGACCGCGCGGGGAGAGAAAGGGGAGAGGGTGGAGGAAAACGTTTCTCTCTCCTACCCACCGGCAGCCTGTATTCACGACGTTTACCCAGGGCAAACGTTCGACAGCCACGTGTAAACATGCAAATTGTGTAACTGCCCGCGCGCGTGCACGGCCGGGCTTATAAATTTATACGAGCCTACATAGAGGTCGAAGATGGTTAAATTATATTCGCGTCCATTGGCGCCACGACCCGGGAGCGTAAAGTCGGGTTTTGTTACAAAATCGCGTTGTTAATGATGCAAGCCGGCGCGATTAATGCGACGCGGCATATCAAATTATAACGCAATATTGAGTCATACTGCGACGCGAAATATCGAATTTTCCGTGACAGAGAGAGAGAGAGAGAGAGAGAGAGAGAGAGGGAGAAACAAATATTTTTTAGAAGGTTATTGCCGCTAAAATATTCGGAACATTAAAAAATTCACTTTTTCACGATTGACATAAACCGAATAAGTAACATTTACTTCGCCAGTCAATAATTAACCTAATTAACAGTAAAGACTTTAATAGACTCTACTGGCTATCATCATCATTATAATCGTCATGATAATACGATTTTCTAAATTGATGTCATTTCGATGCTTGTAATTTGATGCTATAAATATGAAAATCCGTAATTTTTATTCCATACTGTCTTTCAGATAACAATATGATTATTGATTTTATGTATTCTCTGTATAAATTTGACCTATTACATTTCTTGTAACTTGATAATTTGCATAACACTTTTCATAAACATTTTGATATCACATTTATCGTAATAAATTACTGCTATCAGTAGATACTAATTTTGAAGTATTAATAAACGCTCGTGCGCGATTCTAGCTTCGCGATAATAAAATATCTCCAAAACTCTTCCACTGGTGAAAGATTTACTCACAAGTGTCCCGCGCGATTAACGTCAATCTTTCACGTAAACACGTTTATCGACTCGTGATTAATCGATCGCCGTATACTCAATTAACTTTAACGTTATCCGACCACCGGTTTTACGCGCCGCGACAAACGACGTTAACCAAACCGTTCCTCGATTCGACAATCTCGCTTTCGAGGGATCTGGCGCTAGGCGGCGATCTATATAGGTTCACGATTTTAGAGTACGGAGCTTAACACGATTCGGCAATTATTTTATTTTTGGCCGATCGGTCTAAGTATAGAGATACACGTGAACTCGTAGTACAGATCCATAATACGACTGTACACGAGTGTGAGCGACAAGCCAAATGGGTTTCGAGCTCACCTGAGAACACACACCGGCATTCATGTTTACACCCGCGAGTTGTTGAGCGTTTTCATAAAAGTTTCGACTGAGCGAGAACGCGCGTCACTTCGAGCATATGGATTTAATGAAGCTTAATGAAACCGAGTGTTTGCAAAATATTATTGGGTCCTCTGGCTGATCGTCGCAAACATGCGCGCGCGCGCGTGTGCCTCTTATTAATGAGCAAAAAAGTGTTTATCGCACGTGTACACGACGAAAAGACGTCATCGCGCCGATACCTATCACGACGCAGGCCTGCACCTGTGGATTGCATAATTTTTGCTTATTCCGCCGAACAATTATCAAATACATTTATTTTTTTCCACACATGCGAGAGATAGCACATCGCGTTATCGTTCGCGTCGCGTCGTGCGCGAATGACTGACGCGATGGCTCGATAAGTAAACGCCGGTTAATATAATTTTTAACCGTCGAACTCGACGCGTTATCTCGAGCGCTATTATCTCGCGTTTTATTTTTATCGCGCTCCTGATTTAATTCTAATTCGCTAATTCTCGGTCTTGTCTCAGCGAAATGAAATTTCACATCTACGTGGAAACGTTTCATTAAGTATACCATTCGTCTCGTCCCCAACGTGACGTCGCGTGTTGTGTTGTCACATGAGCGCGTAAAATACTCGTGAATGTATATATTTGTAACCGCGGGCTGATCGCCAAAAAACCGAGCGCGTGCGAGTCTGACGGGTGATCTTTAGAAAAATCATATTTGTCAACAGAAAGTTAAAATTATCGTACCTCGTGATTATCCATCAATATAGTCATCATTTCGGGAATAAGTCTAGATCATTGACGATTCTCTGGTCATACGGTTTTCTAATTTGTAAGAATATGTGAAATGACATAGATTTAACCCGATAACTACGAACACACAGTCACATACCTACTTTCATTCACCGCTGACGAAGACGTTCGAAACGCGGTGCGAAAGAAACGCAATAACTTCGTGACTTTTATGACTCACCGAGAACAGTCTGCGCGACGTTTTCCTGAAGTACGAAGACACATTATGGCACTTCTTGCAGGCCATTGATGGAGCGACGAAGGATATTATACGGCGCGAAATTTTTTTCGTCGGAAACCGCGGATTCGCTGACTCTATGTCTCATCCATCGGTCCTTACGGGAGATCGCGTCGTCGTACGTTACACACTCGCGATCAAGAGGTAATCGCGGGACCTTTTTCTCGATGACCGACGATCACACGTGGACGCGACGTGCGCCGGCGGGTATCTAAGACTCCGTCCGAAAGATTAAGAAATTTACGCGAGAGCATATACGGGATTTCGGTACACACTTTGGCCGAGTTCCAGGATCCAATTTACAAAACGAAACGAGCCAGGATGTTGCGAGGAACTATAAGTACGTGACGGCGCGCGGCGAGTTCGATTTCTCGGCGGCCGAGCCGAATTGCTCGGAGACTCGGAGATTCGCGGTGCATCTAACGATACTCTTGCACTATCGTCAAACTAAGCGCCGCCGTCATCGACGGGGACTGATACTCGTAGCGGCAAGCCGGGCAATTAAATATGCCGTTGGCATAGGAAGTTTCGGCGACGTCATCGCGCGCGAACTTACACGTCACACATTTCCGTCACATTTTTATCGCCCCGCGATTGTCGCGGGTAACACAATGGGACGTAAAAGTCCCACAGTCGCCGCGACGTATACAGCCGCAAATTTATGATCCCAGGAACGTTCGTTCGAAGCTCGCCGTAACGATCCATAATCGATTATTTCCAGTAACAACGGCGCAGCAACAATTTTTATGACAATAACAAATTTTCTACTCTGACAATAACGGTAATAACAACAATCTCAGTAATAATAACAAATTTGGAGAGAATTGTACGTTCGCGAGAGGAAATATTTTAGATATCCCGCGGAGATCGATGTTACAGATCGCGTTTATCAATGAATCCGCCACTGGGCGTAGCATCGCGATGCAAATTGCAATTCTGCGTGCGCGATTATGCACCGTGCGACTCACGGTCGTCCGTCCGTCGGTGACGACATCCGCGTCATGCGGTTGTCGTGACGAAAGATCGGCGTCGCCATTCACGTAAGCGAGAGCTTTGACGGCATCGGCTTCCTCCCACGTCGATTTCTCCTACGAGTGTGCAACGCGAGAGTCTCTTATCGCTTCTCGATTGGGTGGCAGGCTGTCTTCCCGTGGGTGGATATAGGTGCCGATGGCTTCTGACAAGAAGGGCCGTGGCAAACGCGTCACAGGCTCCCCGCGATAAGGAGAATTAAGGATAGGGTGGGATCGATTTATTGCTCCGGAGCCTCGACAGTATGCAGGGCGTATAAAGCAACGCGCCTGTAGAACACTAGATTGTACAGTCTTGGATATAAAGATAATAAAGCGAGAAATAAACAAAAATAAGATAAATAGCAAAAATAATTTACAATTATGGTAACCAAAAACTATATAATGCTCGGAATAATTGAGGGATTACATCATTGAAAATTCTATATGACACGACTTGTTTACGTAAAATTAAGATTAGATATATTAGCGTTTCAAAATACCAGAGATATATCTGTTAGATAAGAGGTGGATTATTTCAAAAGGTGGACCCCAAATTGTTTCGGCCAGCCATCTAATCGCGTGGGTAGAGAAAGAAAGAGCGTGTTTGTTATGCTCTGAACCAACACCGAGAGAGCGCGTTTACTTTGACAACAGAAAATTCCATTAGCTTCCTGAATATTTCCGGCGGCGGAAATCGTGTAACGCAGAGATACGTCGTATTCACGAACACAGCGTCGCTGAAATAAATTTGTGGGCGGATAGATAGGATTCGATTATTATGCCGCCAACGACGTCAACGGTGTCTACGGCGTATTGGATAATGTTGCGGAGAAAAAAAATCTGTGACGTCAGTCGCCGTACAATCGATGAAACTTTGTTACTCCCCCTCACGAGTCAAACGACGATAACGGACCCTACTGTGTATCTAATCTCGCGTGAGAATTAGAAAAATGTCGGATTTTTGTCTTCGGACGAAAAACGTGCATGTGAAGCACAACGGAGTACCCTCTAACACGGGTTCTTGACTCTGCTCGGCCGCAATTCGCGATACGATTCGCGAATGAACGCGCGGCATCATTGTCGGGGCGAAGAGGCGATATCGCCTGCGAAAACAGGATGTTATTCGCCTTTGAAAGTGGAGAGACGTACCGAATCTCTCTCTCTCTCTCTCTCGGAAATCGCCAATTGAAAAATAAACAGCGTCTCGCGGCTCTCCAGCGCGGCAGGCACCTATCACGCGCGGCTATCTCCGCAGTGGAAAACTCCCTGCATTCTTCGTGCGTTATCACCCGATTCCGGTCGATTGGTGCACTGGCCGGTCGGTCGCTCGGTTATAAGACGCTCCAATTAATTTTCTTGTTTGCCCCACGGACGAATTCGCGAATCGACATCGCGCAGATGTAGAGTAGATTAGATGTACTAGAAAACTTGTGAGTGTGCTCCGATACATCTTAATTAAGTCTTAATTTTTTCGTCCAAAGAAACAAGAGCGAATTAAAACTTGCCGTCTAATATGAGGGTCGTTCTTATGAATTTCTAAACGTCTAAAATATTCGAGGATATTTCTTTAATTGAATGTTGAAATTCGAATGTTTAAAATTTAAATAGTCAAATAGATTCAAATTCACCTTTAAATTTAATGAAATTGTTAATTTGAATAAAGTTGGGATATAAGTTATATATAATAATAATATAAAGTTATATATGCGACGATAATCGAATAATACGGCTATTGAAGTGTTCAGGTCGCATAATCAAACGTGAAAGTCGAGATTAAAATGCTAATTGGCGAAGCACGTAGGTGTGCGTGAAGCAGGCTTACATATAATAGAATAAAAATTAAATTGTGCGGCGATATTATGAAATAGTATCGAGCGACGTGTTGCAACATTTAATCAACGCGCTGCATTATTTGCGCACGTACGTACATTGAATGCGGCTGAAAATTGCCGCGTTACGCTGCAAAATCCGGCAATCCCGGCAAAGTCGCACGATCGGAGTCGCGTAAAATTGAAAATTAATTAACAATCTTGCCGCGGTGCCGCGCGCCCGGTTAAGCGTGGCAAGAAGTCCGCCGGGGTCCGACGGAAAAAACCACCCGGTTACGGTGCATCATGCCGGTTTGCAATTTTGCTGGAGGGATAGAATAAAAAGGCGGGGTGCAGCGCTCGCGCAAGTATCTCGGGGCCCGTCCGTTCGGTGGACTTTCTTTTCCAGGGTTTCTTGCGCGCATAATTAAATTTCTCACGGACAGATCGACTGCGAACAAAGAGTCCCCCGAGTCTCGCGGGGATGCGGCGGAATATGGGAGGGAAAAATGAAAAACCGTATATATAATACACAGACGTTTGAGGGGGGGAAAAGTAGGAGGTGGAGGCGGACGGAAAAGCCCGCTGGCATGTTGGTGCGACCGTTCGGCGGGAAATTATGTGTCACCGTGTAGGAACGCTCGGCACGGCTTAGACGACAGATAAAGAGATAAGGCCTACTGGAAAATCTATTTCGTGTACTCGGTCCCTAGTGAGTACGACTCGCTCTCGAAACGCCAGCCAGACAGCGATATTTCCTGGTCCATTTCGTATGAAAGCTAACCGAGAGAGAAAAAGGGAGAGAAAAAGAGAGAGGAAAATATTCGTTAAAGTAATAATTTCGTGTATCATCGATTGCGTACCATTTCGTGTCAAAATACCAATAGTACAAAAAGATTTCAATTATAAAAATAAATATATATTTATATATATATTTAAAAAATTTTAATTATATAATTAATATATAAAATATTTACAAAAAAAATTCGATGAGGTTAAAGAAGAAGATCGAATTTGAAAATGCGAAAGCAGAACCGATGCATCGTCCGGAAACAATTCGGGTAAGAGGACGCGCGCGAAAGGAACACGAATGTATGACTTTCAATTTTCCTCGGTCGCGCACGAAATATGAAAGTTCTCGCCGATATGGAAATGTCAATCCTTTAAGGAGCAACCCCGCCGATTACTGTCCCCTTTCTCGCATATTAACGACGCCGTCGCGCCGCCGCCGCCGCCGTCGTCGTGCGTGTGTTGTTGGCATCGGCTGCCGAACGGCGTGAGTGTACCGCGGCGCGGTCGCTATATTTATCGTAGGAAAAGTCGTCTTGCCAAGTCGAGTAAAGTGTCGCGCGAGAGTATAGCAGCCGATGCACCACCAAGTCGAGAGTGCCGCCGGATAAATCCGGTTCGATGCCAGAGGACGACGACGCGGGGCATAAACATAGCCGGAGACAAACGCGGAGAGGCGACCTCCACAACGGCGCGGAATCGGCCCCGCGCGACGGATCGATTTCGATGATCTCCGCGAAGATCGGATTAGCCCTCGCGGATTAATAGACCCGCGAAATGTCGGGGCCGAAAATATCGGCGATTGATTCCGTGGAAGACTTGACCCGACGACGACGTCGACGACGATGACAACTCGCGTCGTCGCGCCTCTCGCCCGGGAATATTTCTGGCGCTTGCGATCGCTCACGATTGCGTCAATTCTCTCGTGTTATGTCTGGCGGACATAACACGGGAATTAATAACCATTAGTCAAGCCCGATGTCCCTCGTATACATATATATCGCCGCGAGTGATACGGAATTGGAGTGGGCTCTTAAATTTTACGGTCAATGCGGCACGTGTGTGTATTCGTGTTATTGTGCCGTCGCGGTAATATATATGAAGCGCGTTTCTAGCGGCGATCTGAAAATAGACGGCGACAATGCATTAGCGGGCTAATAGCGGATTCTGTTCACCGATTTCCGGTCCGTTAATGCCCGAGCGGGTTTCGAATGATGCAAGCGAGCGAGCGAGCGCGTGATCAGAAAACACTCCGGTCTCCGGGTGTGGATGAGACCTTAAAACGCATTCGTAGACCCAGTGAGGGGAAAAAGAGTAAAGATAGCATCGCGGGGTACAACTCTCGAGTTAGTCCCTCGCGGTGCTAAGAGAGTTAGATCGGCTATTTCCGTCAGGTCTCTCTCGCGGGGTTCACAAAAGCTGCCCTAAGGCTCTCTCTCTCTCTCTCTCTCTCTCTCTCTCTCTCTCTCTCTCTCTCGTGACATAATACGTCGCCGTGACAAGCAGGTGAAGTCGAGCTTGGAGAACGCCGGGGAATTGTGCTTGGCCAGATTTAAACGGATTTTAGCAGTCATAACAATTATAGATAGACAACTCTTTTCGGCGAGGGAGCCTCTCTCGCAAGAGCACCCCCTCCTCGAGCCGTTAATCTCCCAAATATGTTCCGTCCGATTGGAGTTGGTCGAAAAAGGTCAAACATTAAAAGAATTATTTATCGTTAAAGAATGTAAGCGCTTAATATATATACCTTACTTTACACGTGCAGAAACGAAGAATGGATATTAGAAATAAGTATAAAAGCTGCAGACGATATGGATGCCATGATTGTAAATCAAGTCCACTTCTTGGCAATGTGTGTAAGCTGAAGTTAATAAATTATTATTATTATATTACGTGCAGATATACTGCGAGAAAGAATATCGAGATCAGGAGAAAGGCTCGATAAAGCTCCAACGTCAACAAACTTGCGAGGAGCATTTCGTGAGCTGAAATTCGCGATTTCAACGAGATTAACAACACGGACGCGCGATAATTAACTGAGAAATCGGGCGAAAGTCGGGAAAGCGCATGCTAATCCGTCGTTCACTTAGGTACCGGGATAATTTCAAGCCGAGAGTCGAGAATATCTCGGCGCGATTTGTTTACTTCCGTTTGGGACGAGAGCGTCCGGATGTTCGAGCTGTCGTCACACACGAACCTTGGGATCTACACGGCGACGTATGCGTATGTGTGCCTGTGTGTCGCGTGTATGTTAAAATTATACGAGAGCGGATCCCTTCGTGAGCGCGTCTTTCCGTTCCCGCGTAAGGCAGGGAAATTCGAGGACAGACAACGGCAGAGGATACGGCGAACCTTTCGGCGAAGAATTTCTGCATTTTCGATCTCCCCCTGCCGCCCCCCGTTCCTGATGTCCATCCCAAGGTCTGAGACCTGTCGAATAAACGGTGTCTTCAAACGGCATTCCCGGGGGCCAAGTGGCGGTTAAATTAAACTTCGTCCCGTTGTCGCCGACCATTTCAAACGCGAGCGTACAGCAATTTTGCGTCGTATCGTGATGTCATCGTGAAGTCACGGATAAATTCGAGAAGCAACATTCTTTCCTCAGCCTTCGAATTCGATTAACTTCGATTTAACAAATGTGCTAATATCGTAAGTTATCGTTCTTCATGGACTTCACGGTTAACCTTTTGAGATCCGTTGACATTCTAGTTTACACGTGGCTTTATTAATTTTTCACCGTTCGTCAAGAGATATTTCGAAAATTGCGTCACCGATATCTCGCGATGCTATTTTTTAAGAACGTCATTCACCGTACACCGTTTTACTCTGGTTTTCATTTCATTGTACATTTTTGTATTGGCCGTTTATTCCTTACCTCTCGACAACTCTCGAAAAGCTAGCTCGATAACGAGATGCATCCGTGATCCTGACGAGGAAGCGCGGGCGAGGCGAATCGCCCGTTCAATTTCGCGCAACCATTACGCTGGAAACTACATCGCGCGCGATCATTTAATATATAGCTCCGATACGTGTGAGCGCGCCCGCGTTCGAGCTCTGCTCCTGCGAGAGACGACGCTGGGGATATTCGCGGGAAATCAGATCCCTCGGTCTTTTCGACGATTTAACGAGCGCCGCATCGCGCTTAGGAGATGCGGGCTAACGCCGCAGGAGTGAACGGACACACAAACGCCGGTCGTAATAAATACGCTCGCTCTTTTTTCCTCCCCGGAATCCCTCTTCCCCCCCCCCCCTCTCTCTCTCTTTCTCTCTTTTTCTTTCTTTCTCGCTCTCTCGCTCTTTCTCCCGCGTGCGGGCGCGTTCGTCAACCTCGCAATTTCTACCACCTCTCGCTGCATGTGCTCGCTGCCGGGCTATTTTCCACTCGTCACGTCATCTGGCTGCTGCACACGTCAGGGGAGCGTGTGGTACAACCAACAATGTCCACGAGCACAGGAACCAGTATACATACCGCCATACAGTCGGTGACAGTACAGTCAGATGGTCGTTCACCACGAGGACTCACTATGTAGTACGTTTATACGAGAGCCCGTAAGCCACATCCGGTACACGGTGCATTTCTGCCGCACCGCGCCGTCGCCGTCGCCGTCGTCGTTGCCGCCGCACCGCCACCGCCGGTACCACCGCCGCTGCTGCTGCTGCTGCGTTCCAGATAAATAATATACCCGCATACGGTGGCCGCCGTCGACGGTATCAGCGGTTTCTCGTACTACAACAAAATGCCCCGACAAATCAGCCTCGTTATACGCGACGTCTTTTATTGGAACCCTATTCCGCGGTCGGCGGACGATGGGGCGGTCGGTTTTTCTCCCATGTCCTCATCGAGACGAGATCCCAGCGATGCGTTAAAACCGCCGCGATTTATATCGATATCACTCGTAAGATCCGCGATGTGCGACGAAGCGCACGTATACGACGCGCGCGCGCGCTTTGACCGTGACGGCATTCGCGAAATTGTGCTCTCCGCAAGTCAATTTTCTCCCTCGCGGCGCAACGTCGCGCTCTTTGCCTCGCTTGGTAAACTTTGATGAGGTACGTGGATGAGTTCTCGATATCGTCAAGATACGGCAACTAGTTAGATACCCCGTTAAATCTGCGTATCGTTAACATTATTAATTTAAAATGCTACCTATACGCCCGTGACGTTGTAGACGTTAGCTTCGAATTTGCAGAGGTGCGCCGCTCGCATTCTTAGATAAAGTATTCCTCATTGCGGCGCGACGGTTCGCACTTCTGACGACGCGGGGCCGAGGTGCTGAACGGTATCGGTTGTCGCCGCGGCGGTGTCGTCGCGGAACGGCAAATAATTAGCCAGCAACGCCGGGAAGAGAGGAGCCCGGCTCTCTGCATCGCTTATAACGCGCGTGGAATGCCTCGCGGGCTTTCTGCGGCATTCTCGGACAGTTATTCGAGGCCAACGTTCGAGAGCGCGGCTAGGGAGCCCCGTAGAGAGCGCCGGACGACATCGCCGTTTCCGCCGAGCGGGAAGTCGACGATGACGACGACGACGACGACGACGGACGACGACGAGGTCGAGGATGAAGGAGAATAGGGTTCGTTCGCAACGGAGCCCGGTGTACTCGAGTCCGGTATGCGGCGGTATTCTGTAGTTTTCTGACGCGCGGCTAATATGAGCGCGCGCATCGATGCGTGCTCGCTAAATAACAAGGTGCTAGGGTAAACGCCAATCAGCAGCCGGGGTAATCGTGCCTTTCATGGATACCGCAGGTCCACCTCCGGCCCGGAGTCCGCTCTCGTCACCCCCTCCTCATTCAGCCTGCCGTCAAAACGATCGCACCGGACGTGTAATCAAACGCGGTGCCGACGTTGTGGGAATACATTTTCGCAAGGGGGCCCTATCGCGGCGGCAAGGAGAGCACGCTGTGAGAGCACACTGTGCGATACGAGACTATACAATCTGAGAGAGACTAGTCGTTAACTCGCGAAATTTTAATCAACCTTCTAAGAGATTGCGCAGAATGGACGTTGGCAAAAAGTTGACCACTGCCTGATGCGATAACACGGACATAAAACAACCTCTAGTTTAAATTTAATTGATGCCAAGTTAAAAAATTGCAGATTAACTCGATATCTGTCTTTATAAAAAAATCCTGTCCAAATTTTTTAAATCAATTATATTAATAAAAAATATTCTGTATAAATTCTTAGAAATATTTGCTCTTTCAGAACAACCATATATGTACTTATAATTTTTACTTAGCATTCCGTATTCGTCTTTTTAATGCGACGAGTCCTTAACGTTCGATTTAGAGTCCGATTTATGAATCAGCGTAAAAATGTCGAGATAAAATTCACCTTCTTTTTCTGGGCGTGATTCACCGTCGGCACGTTATCCCACGGTGACCTCGATCCCTCGAAAGCGTTAGCGGGAGCGATCGGCCTCGTCGTAGTTAAATTCCGAGCAAACTCAAAGTGGCTTCGTTTGCATCGCGGTAATTAGTACGGGCCGCGCCGCGCCTCGGCCTTTGGCGCACACCGTTTCACACTCGCACGCGCGGCCCCGAGAACGCGGGTGCGCGTGCACCTGCGCTGTAACACGGCGCTAATTGACACGAATAGCACAGATTGTTCCCCGAGGATGTTTTTCGCGAGACACTTATTGAAATTATCCCCGCGCCACCGTGGCCGCCGCCGCCGCCGCCGCCGTCGCCGCTGCCTCGCGCGTTCCGGCGGAGTAAACAGGAAAATTTCGAAGTTGTGAAAGATGCAGTCGGACGATTAAGCGAGCGCTTCGTTTTTAAGCACGTCACGTGCTTTTCGCGTATTACAATTATCCCCGCATCGCGTGTCGCTACGACGGAGTAAACAGGAAACTTTCGAGTGTTGCGAAAGATGTATGCGCGAGTGACAGGAGGAAGTACTCTCCATCCTTTGTGTTTGAGAAGGCGAGAAATCTGGAGCGGAAACGGAGAGCGAGGGCATCTGTTTTGCTCCAATTTGGACATATCTCGTTTAAATCTGATTAATCTTTATTAAGGATCTAATATCAAATTGTCCCATTTTTCTCAAAAAGATTCTCCGACAAATTGCCCCGCGTGCATCCAGGACGTACTCGATGCAAACGATATCGCGTACACACACACATACATACACTCGTTCGAGATCATTATATAAATATCTTCGTTGCTCGCGCAGCGCAATGGCCGTGCTGAGACAGCGATCGGAAGAGTCTCTCTCTTGCGAAAGATTCTTATGCCACGACCATGTTATCTTTTTTTCTCCTTGAGTTTACACGTATCGCTTCCTATTCACGCTGCAACCGAAGCTACGAAATGGCACGCGATGCGTTCGACCTCCCCTCCACACTTTACTCTTCCGGTTCTAATATTCAGTCGCGAAAGCGTAATATTTTTTTTTTATCCTGGCGAAAGACAAACTGACCGTTCGCTATCCGATTCGGATTCGAGAAGGAGCGAACGTTATATCGCGCAAAATGCCATCATACGATAAACCGATTCCGCCTGCGATGTACCGCGCGGAAGAAGCGTATTACGAGCCGGTTGTAGCATCGCGCGGCTGCAACTCGCGCATTCCAGCGAGGATGAAGGAGAAGAGAGATCCCGCGTCGAGCGTTCGCTCGCGCACTCGAAATGGCGATCCCGATTCGCGCTGACTTCTGTACGTCCTTGGTTCTCCGTTTCCGATGGCTCCGAGGGAGGAGAGTCAGCCCGGCGATTTCTCCTTCTTCTCCTCCTCCTCGTTCGGGATTAGAACGCGGATGACATCGGCTCCCCGTTTGCTTTTGCGGATATTTAAATGCAGTTACGGCATTTACGTGCTTCCTCCGCGCGGCGCGGCGCGTCTCCGATTGCATCGGTATTTTCTCGAGGCACATCCGCGCGCTCGCGGACGTCGAGGACGTTTCGCGTCACGACGATTTGCGCGACGTAAGCGATTCCGCCGTGAGCGAGCGGCGCGGCGCGCGGTTTCGCCTTCCGCATACGCCGTATTCTCGAATGCCGTCGCATTGCGGTGTTTTAGGTAGTGGATAAGGTCGGAATATTACGAGGCGCTCATTACGCGCGTTTTCTCTAATCCCAACAGTTTCCGCGACAATCATAACTTGGGCTCACGGCTACGGATATAGGAATGTTACGTTCCGCATGAAGCGGTACAAACACGAGTATCGGATGCTTTCGAAGGTTTTATACGGTACATTCTTTTACGGAAGACGTGTAATTCAAATCACACGTCCGTACCTCAACGTTTTCTCGAATCTTTCTATGATATTTTTACTTTTTCTCTGCACGTAGCGTGCCTCGGAAGGAGAGAACTCTCCGTTTCCATTTGAGTGAAACTCACGTTTTAAGAGCGAGATTGAAAGTCGTGTACATTTACGAACAATAGCTTTTTGTACAGAAAACGTTTTTACCTGTGTGACGCATCTGCGGCGCGTTACTTACATACGTGTCCCATACGCGAGCGACTGCTTGACTTGATCGCCTTCACAGCCGCCGGTGTTCTCGTACGTTTTCGCTGAGAATTCAGAGTCACTCGATATCACGCGCGTGGCTGACATTCAATCGCCGTCGCCGATTCTAGTCGCTGTCGCTCTCCGCTGTTTTCTCCGCGGGCATTTCGGAGAAGAAGCCGGCCCGAACTCGAACGTCCCATTTGATCGCGTCGCTCGTACACGGGACGTGACCTGCGCGAGTAATATGTGTCCGCCGCTCTTTCTCTCAATCTTTTTCTCTCTCCCATTCCCTTCTCTCTCTCTTTCTCTCTTTCTCTCTCCCTTGGAGAACGATTTTTCCTCGTTTCCCCGTTTTAATCGCACGAGGAAAACGCCGAGGCGCCACGCGAGCGGATTTAACATCACCCGCTTGGCGCGCGCGGATGCGGTTTCGCATATCCGAATGCTGTTTTTCCTCGTGACGCCGCGGCAAATCTCGGTCAACGCTAACTCTCCAACGTTGGCGCGGGTGACACATGTCGCGCGCCATTAACCGCGTCATGGCCAACGCGGCTGTTATTCGTACTCGCTAATTTAAGGTTCCCCGAGAGGACCTTCTCTTACATCAGGAGATTTATTTATATCTCTCGCGTAGAATTTCTCGCGGAATCCCCGACCATTATTTCGTTATTTTCATAATTTTACGTAGATATCATATACCAACTGTACCAACTGTAAACGTATTTTTATCATACTTTCGCGTGTGAGGAATCATTCAAATACATGTTTGCTGAAATCTTGAAGTAAATACTGCACCGTTAGAGTTAAAAATAGTGGCTTCGTCGACAGTTCCCCGCGATTTACCAAATTATTATTTACATCTCGCTCCCAACGCACGCACACACACATAGAAGGACACGTGTTTCGTTCCGAAAATGCATTCAAGATGCTTCGGCAAGATGCTGCGCCGCTGTCTCTTCGGGAGGCAGGAACGCGAGGTTCGCTGCACTTGCCGCGCGCGAGCGCATATCTCGCGTGCACTTTCGTCATCGATGTGCCCCCACACGCGAAAGCCACGGTTTTGCTCGGAGCAAAAGCGAAGAAAACGCCTGGTATCCCGAGAATGCTGTCTAGGTAGGAGCGGCCCTTGCCAGCCAGGACACGCGAAGATCCTCTTAGCCGAGGAGTTAGTCGCTCCGAGCTAGATTCGAATTAAGTTACACAGTCTGGGCGATCAACAAATTTCCCAGCAGCAAAATCGCGGTAATTATTTTAATTGTTATTCCATTTAAAAAATATTAATCAATGGTCAATCAATCATAGCCGCTGAAAATGTCGACTTTTGAAAATGTTAGGAAGCCTATTATGTCATCGATGTCATGACACAAGATTATGTCATCGACATAATATTAATATTTATAATCGCATTTGTATATCCTGAATATCTATGTTAATGTATTTTATGCTAAAATCACGATTCGTGATATATGTAAATTAATTTAAGAAGATGAAAAATGATTTTTAGAGATATGTAAATCTAGTTTCTCAAAAAAAATCACAGATTTTCTCCGAAAAAGTCGTCTCGCAATATCTTTTTGAGGATAGAGATAAATAGAAACTGCGCCGAGAGAGAATATCAGTCTTTTCTTGAAATGATAATCCATAAATAATTCATAAATCGAGTATCTTAGATCTCCACGTGTTTCCTTAAACAACGTAAAATTCTACATTTTCGATTCCGATATGAGTGGACGAGATATGATCGATACCGCGCTGGCTGTCAAGCGGAATAAGTCAAAATGAGAATGATGAGGATATTGTTCACGCGAGCCGAGCGATAATGACCGTAAATCAAATTGGGACGGTAAAAAGGCAACTATTTCGAGTAGGCGGCCGTTATAATCGATACCGATAACGTAATAAAATCGCTGAATTATCCTTTTCCCGCGATATAATGATTCATTAAACGTGCCCGATCGAGAGCTTAGTCACGCGTCGCTAAATACATCGTCGTGAGTGATTGTTTATCAGCGAAGGCAGTTGGTAGACGCGCGGCTGCCATCGATTGCCACACATTGATGGATGATGATGGCAATGAAGTCGTTAAAGGTGCATACTCGTCACGGAGGAACGTAAAGAGGAAGGACGAACGGCTCTCGGAGAAGTCGGGAAGTCTCTCTTTGCGAGAGGCGAAGTCGTTCGACTTCGGCCTTTGATCGGCGCGCCACGCGGGGTCGCGTCTTCGTTCCTCCGCGCGACCCCGGCACCTTTAACGGCGGCGGCGAAGTCGTTAAGCGCACTTACACTCACGGGCGAAACTTCGCGCCGTAAACTCCGCGATTTTTGCGG